>NC_053028.1:586778587-586888932 GCF_003073215.2 Triticum urartu | reverse complement strand
CGCGCCGGCCCCTTCCCCGACGCGCGCTGCACCGGCCCGCCGTCGCCGTCGCCCGCGCCCCCTACCCCGAGCGCGCGCCCACTGCCCCGTCGCCATCCTCGCTGCCGACCCCGCAGTCCTCCTGTTCCGGCCGGCGCCCTCCCTAGCTAGCATTTTTTTCATATATATATATATATATGCTTTTTTTCTTATATATGCTTGTTTTTATATATATGTATATATGTTCTCTGTGTATATATATGTTCATGTATATATGCAATAGTTTTTTAGAAAAATTAGGATTTTTTTCTTTTCATAGATTTTTTTGGTGATATTAATTATTGTAAATATGCAAATGTTTGTATATGCATATGAACAATGAATTAGGCAATACTACTTCATGTATTTTTAAGAAGGAAGAAGAAGAAAAAGAATGAGAGGAAAAAGGAAATAAGAAGAGGAAGAAAGGAGAAGAAGAGGGGAGAGGAAGATGAGGAGAAATAAATAATAAGAAGAAAAAAGAAGAAAAAGAAGAGGAGAAGAAGAAAGAAATAGAGGAGAAGAAGAGAAAAATAGAATATATATTCTATTTTCTCTTTTCTCCTCTATTCCTTTCTTCATCTCCTCTTTTTTTTTCTTCTTTTTTTCTTCGACACATGGGGGGGGGGTCGAGAACGTTGGACATTCATGAGAGAGGCGAGGAAGAAGGGGAAGAAGAGGAGAGGAAGAAGAGGAAGTCTTCTCCTCTATTCTTTCTTCTCTTCTTTTTTCTTCTTCTTCCTATATGTATTAGTTTTTTATTTAGGTTTTTAATTAGTAGATATTAATTTTGTTCATATATGTATGGATGCATGTGATATGTATGTATGTATCGGGTATGTCATTGTCGATATACCCCCTACCCGATAACTTCGACATGAGGGGGTCGAGAGGGGGTCTAGGGTCGCCGAGGGGTCGAGGGTCGTCGAACATGAGAGGAAGAACAGGATAAAAAAAGAAGAGGAAGAAGAAAAAAAAGAGGAGAAGAAAGAATAGAGGAGTTCTTACTCCTCTATTCTTTCTTCTCCTCTTTTTCTTCTTCTTCCTCTTCTTTTTTATCCTTGAAGCGTTGTCGAGGCTACCCCAAACCCTAGAGAAGCAGCGTCGAGGCCACCCCAAACCCTAGAGAAGCAGCGTCGAGGCCACTAATTAATATTAGTTCTACGTTTGCCACTAATATATCCATCTGTCATGTTTGAATAATAATGCCATGTTGTCAATATTTGTAGAAACTATGGACACCGCCCGAGACGAAGTACAAGAAGAGTTGTTGGGGGACATAATCGCACGAGGAAGTGATGCCGTCGTCTCGTTGTTTCTCAATGACACCGATGGTCTGGAAGCAGCTGGCTATGATTATGATGGCTCTGGTGACCTAATGCCGGTGTAAGAAGGATACCATGAGGACGGCTCCGGTGACCCAATGCCAGTGCAAGAAGGAGACCGTGATGACGTCTCTGGTGACCGAACCGAGTCCGGCCAGGTATATATATTAGTTAAGCTTCTGCTGACTAGCTAATTGATGCATTCACTATTTTGGTATGTACACATATTAATTAAGTCTTTGTTCTTTTTTCTAGCCCTCCGGATCGAGCACAACTTCGGTAAAGAGACGAGGCCCGAAGAAAAAGTTGAGCTCGGATGAAAAGTTTGAGATCATAGCAATCGCGCCCGACGGCCAACCGATTGAACCCCTCCGGACAAAGAGCGCATTTGTTGCTCAGTGCGGGGTTTTGGTTAGGGACAAGATCCCGATCAGCATCCAGTAATGGTTAAAGCCGGCTACAGAAGACCCTGAGGTGTCTTATGTCAATGATATGCAGAAAAATGATCTTTGGACTGAGCTGAAGTCAAATTTCACCCTACCGCCAAAGGATGATCCAGAGAAGCCAGTTAAAGAGCAATTAATCAAGTCTTTTGCTCTTAAGAGGATGGCAGAACTATTCAGGAGGTGGAAGAAAGAGCTGAATAAGTTTGTCATAAATAAAGAGACACCAGAATTCAAGGGCAGATATGAGAAGATTAGGGATCACTGGCCCGCATTTGTGGCCCACAAGACATCGGAAAAGAGTAAGAAGATGTCGGCGACAAACAAGCAAAATGCTGCGAAGAAGAAGCATCACCATCGCACGGGGTCAGGTGGCTACCTCGTAGCCCGGCCTAAGTGGGCCAAGACTGAGAATTATCTGGTTGATAAAGGGATCGAACCAGAGACAATTAACTGGCCAGACCATTGCCGGACTTGGTTCTTCGGGGCTGGCGGAACCTTGGATCCTGTAACAGGGAAGTGCATTTGGACGAACGATCAAATGGACATACCAGTCAGGAAGCTTCAGCAGTATATCGAAGCAGCGCAGCAAGGGACGTTCTTTCCAGATAGAGAGAACGATGAGCTCACAATGGCCCTCGGGAATCCTGAGCACCCTGGACGGACACGAGGCATGCCAGGCTCCATTCTGTGGAAGGTTGGGTTTCTGGACGCAGGCGGTTACAAATCCCAGGAGAGGAGGAAAAACTTGCAGCAGACCCAAATGCAGGCGCTGCAAGCAAGGGTACAAGCGATAGAGGAACAAGAAGAAAATCGCAGCAAACGTACTGCCGAAGCTTCCCCCGAAGCTACCCCTCCATCTCAGCGAAGAAGCAGCGTGGCTTCCACCGAGCTGCTTCAGCCGGAGCATGCCTTGACGGCTCCTGCCAGCTATCCCGTGGATGCTATCACGGAGTCTCAAAATTGCCACCTTATGACGCAATGGATGAATTTGAAGGTCAAGGCGGCTATTGGCTCTGTTTATCCTACTGAACCCGGCGCAACTTTTCACTGCCGGCCGATTCCAGAAGGATATGCTAGGGTGATGGTGGATGAAATAACGGAGGGATTTGAGGACCTCCAGCTTGACCACCCTACCGGTGAAGGGGAGACTAGGCTGGGTCTGCTCTGAAGACTCCATGCCTATGGCGGAAGGAGCTCATCAACCTTCCGAACTGGACGCCTCCGCCTCCTGCTCCTCCTCCGGCAAGTCAGGGCACTCCGCTTCCTCCACCGCCTCCTCCTCCGGCGAGTCAGGGCACCCCGCCTCCTCCACTGCCTCCTCCTCCGGCGAGTGACGATCAGGGCACTCGACCGGCTCCTTCTCTGGCGCATGGCGACACTCCGCCTCCTTCTCCGCCTGCGCCGACGCGCCCGAGCAGCCAGCCTCCTCCTTCTCCGCCTCGTCAACAAGGGCGGAAGAGACCTGCCGCCGCTCTGGCTGCTCCGGCGCATCGTAGTCCTTCTCCTCCGCCTTGTAAGCAAGTAAAGAAGACAACCGCTCCGTCTACTCTGCTGGCGTCTAGCAGTACAGCCAGAGGCGGGAGGAAATACAGATTCAGTCCTTCTCTGAAGACTCCAGAGAAGTTACCATACGAGAGGACCCCGGAGGAGAACGCCGAGATCGCACGAGAAGAAGTGAGGAACTACTTTGAAGGGGTGAAAGCAAAGAAACATCCACCTCCGGAGGAGAAGGTAGATCCGGTGAAAGCGAAGCGCACTCTGGCTGCCCTGACAAAACCACCCAAGTCTCCGCTGAAAGGAAACTATGAGCGCATTATTGGAAAGGAATTTGCTGAAGCGGAGCGGTCGGGAAGTACTGTCAGTGATCAAAGGCTGAAAGAACGACGAGCTGGGAAACAAATTGCCCAGCTCGGCGAACAAGCGAAGCAATCGTGCCCCTGCTCAAGGTGCCTAGCGACAACGTCGCTAATGATCCGAGGATGGTGCCCGGTTATAGCAATCTTGGCGATTACCTGCCCGACGATGTACATTATGATTTCATGGAGGTGTAGATACAAAGATACGAGTACGGGAAGCCTCTCGTCAAAGATGAAAGATCTCTATCAACGATGATGCGAAGGTTGCATGATTGGTACTTGAAAATCTGTAGAGACTCTGGGGGGAGGAGTACTTTGTATGTGAAAGTTAAAAAGGAGCATGACCTCGTTGGAATTGAACTGTTGCCTATTCCATTTGAGGAGTTCTTTCAGTTTTTCAATCAATTGGCCCTCGATAAAACAACGGTCACCTGCTACTGTCTGTAAGTAGTACTACTTCTGTCATTAAGTCTCTCTATATAGCTCAGCTCTTTCATTGCATGTATTTATAATCATCCTCACTATATTATGCAGATTGAAGATCGCCGAATTGAAGAAAAGACAAGTCGGTGATATTGGGTTCATTAACACATATCTCATAGATGCAACTCAGGTTAAATTTCATGCCACAGCTACCGAGGCCAACTTTCTACGATCGTTGGTAATAAATGAAAACAAAGATATAATACTCTTTCCTTACAACTTCAAGTGAGTGTTACTGTCTTGTGCGTATTCGGTTTCCCTTATATATTAGTCAAGGTTATAGTAATGTAATTGATGAGTTATGCATGCGTGTGCAGTTACCACTATATTCTCCTAGAGATTAAGCTTGAGCAGGGACTAGTAACCGTCTTAGACTCAAGACGAAAAGATCCCCAGGACTATGCGGACATGACTCAAATGCTCGAGAAGTAAGTTAAATCGATCATTATCCACCATATCAGCAACTTTGTTCATTTCCTGATATATCAAGTAATTGTTTTCTTTGTCTGGCAGGGTTTGGAAAAAATTCTCCAAAAAAGCTCCAGGACTCCCGAAGAAGCTGCAATTTAGACACCCGAAAGTAAGTACTATAGTAGCATGTTCCGCGCATCTCCTATTGATTTGGCATTCTTGCTTATCAGTTTGATTGACCTCTATTTCTTGTAAAGTGGTTGTGGCAGGAACAAGGGAATGATTTCTGTGGATACTACGTTTGCGAGTCCATCCGCCACATGACCTGTGAGCGGGGCTACACTGACGAACAATATGAAGTACGTAAATAACAAGATTCACACTTTTATTTTATTACTATCATTTGTTTTGAGTTTCATTCATTCATATATATATGTATTGACCCCCTTCTTCAAATTAGATGTTTCGGAAGCGGGATGAACTCCTAGCACCAGCTCGCATGCGAGCAATTCAAGAGGAATTGGCGGCATTCTTTCTTGACCACGTGATCACTGAAGACGGAGAATACTATGTGGACCATGAGTCCGTATGATTATATTTGTAAGAGATAATTATTGTATATATGTAGCCGGTAGTGTCGGATAGATATACGAGAACTTGTTGTTTGACCAATCTCTCGGAGAAGGAGAGGTGGCCGATATCACTTCTCTCTGTATGCATATATGTTCATGATGATCTTCTGTTTCCTTCGTTTGCTTACTAGCTAGCTAGCGTGTCTAGTCCTCTCTATACGTATGTATAGTACGTAGCGTCGACCAAGCACGGACATAAGAGAGGACACTTCTCTCTATTAATTATAGCTAGCTAACACAATATATGAAACACCTAAATTAACCCCCCCCCCCCAAAACCCCCAAAACCCCCCTTTCAAAAAAAACAAAAACCCCAGCCACAGAAATGCTGACGCGTGGATGCCTATTGGTCCCGGTTGGTGCCACCAACCGGGACCAAAGGGTCTCCTGCCTGGGCTCCGCGCATAGGCCACGTGGAGGCCCATCAGTCCCAGTTCTGGATTGAACCGGGACTAAAGGGACAGGGCATTAGTACCGACCCTTTAGTCCCGGTTCAGGAACCGGGACAAAAGGCCCTTACGAACCGGGACAACAGGCCCTTTTTCTACCAGTGAAGGGGTGTAGCTGGTTCTCTGTCCAACTGGGTAGGGGTACAATCTGCGAGAGTCTGGGTTATGTGCGGTGGATCTGGTCCTTGGGCAAGTACAACCGTGGTTCTATCTGCATCAACTGGTAGCACTATCTTTTCTGAAGACCGTGTTGTTACTCCCTTAGATACTGCCATCACGCTCTCCGTCGGTGTCAAAACCGGTGGATCTCGGGTAGGGGGTCCCGAACTGTGCGTCTAGGCCGGATGGTAACAGGAGGCAGGGAACACGATGTTTTACCCAGGTTCATGCCCTCTTGATGGAGGTAAAACCCTACGTCCTGCTTGATTAATATTGATGATATGGGTAGTACAAGAGTAGATCTACCACAAGATCAAGGAGGCTAAACCCTAGAAGCTAGCCTATGGTATGATTGTTGTATATGGAGTTTATTGCCTACGGACTACAACCCTCCGGTTTATATAGACACCGGATAGGGTTAGGGTTACATAGAGTCGGTTACAATGGTAGGAGATCTTGAATATCCGCATCGCCAAGCTTGCCTTCCACGCCAAGGAAAGTCCCATCCGGACACGGGACGAAGCCTTCAATCTTGTATCTTCATAGTCCAGGAGTCTGGCTGAAGGTATAGTCCGGCTACCCAAACACCCCCTAATCCAGGACTCCCTCAGTAGCCCCCGAACCAGGCTTCAATGACGACGAGTCCGGCGCACAGATTGTTCGGCATTGCAAGGCGTTTCTTCTCCAAATCTTGTGTACCTGTAGGAATAATGTCCGATTTTTGTAATGTAGTGCTCCTCGGCTTCCACGCCCAATAATGGCCGTCTTCCACGTGTCAAACGAATGCGAAAAGCCAGGGCGTTTTTACATCCACACCCCTAGCCGTATAAACGAGCCGCCTATTTAACGGGATGGGGATTTAGGTCCAAACCACATCTTCTCCTTTCCGCGAGTTATCATCAGAGCGCTTCTAGCAAAGGTCCATTCCAACATGACCAGCCGTCGTAGCTCCTCCCCTCGCCCCTCCGGTCCCAAACCCGGGGACTGGGAGAGTTGCACCATCCCGCATAGCGAGTTAGTGTCGCTTCTGGCCAAGGGATTTCTCCCTCAGGCATACATGGTCCCAGTCCGAGCTGGTCTCGCCACCTATAATGGCGGAAAACAAGCGGAGAGCACCCCCAATCCTTCTAAAGGAGAGCGGGTGTGCCACGTCCCCTATCTAATAAGGGGACTGGGATTTCCAATTCATCCATTTCTCCGCGGGCTTCTGGAGTTCTACGGCCTCCAGCTGCACAATCTCACGCCCGCCTCCGTATTGCATATTGCGGGTTTCGTCGCCCTTTGCGAGCTATTTTTAGGCGTTGAGGCTCATTTCGCACTGTGGAAGAGGTTATTCTGCCTGGTGCCCCGTTCTCAAGAGGGGCCTATATACCAAGTGGGCGGAGCCGAAGTATGGTGCATCGCCGGGACCGGATACCTATCCGGAACCCCAAAGAAGGCGTCCGAGGACTGGCCTTCGGAATGGTTTTACATAGATGACGTCCCGCTACCGGACCCTATCCGGGTCGGTCTCCCTGAGTTCAACAGTGCTCCATTGAAGAAACACTTGAGCTAGCGTCCGCGGAGCTCTCAGAGAGAAAGCGACAGAGACGTCCTTTACCTGATGGGACGGATAAGACTGTTGGCTCATTCCGGACTAACCATGATTGGAGTCATGGCCGCATGCATTATGCGGGGGGTGCAGCCGCTTCAATATAGAGGCCACCCCGTGTGGGATTTCAACGGGGAGGATGACGCCACACGTTACGGTCGTAAGGGGCCGGCCTCAGCCGCCGCCTTAGTAAAGATCTTATCCTCTTTGTACAAGGGAGAAAAGGAGGAATTCCTCCGCGTCAACCCGCAGGCCGGATTCAGTATGTACGATCCTCCAAGTTGGGTAAGTGAACAATTGCGCTTGCCCGTTTGTTTTATACTCCCATGGTTAGATAGGTAGTCTAACGACTTCAATGCAGGAACTGCGACAGGAGGTAAAGGATATAAACAACCGCCCTCCACAGCCCGAGGACCCAAAACGGTCCCTCAATCTGGACTCCGAAGAGGATCCGGACATATCGGTGGAGCTTATCGACGGGGTGTTCCATCAGCTAGGCAAGGACAATACCTTGGTAGACATTACGGCAGATTACCCAGGGTTAATCCCGGCCTCCCAGGTGACAGAAACCGGGGTCTTATTCCCTTGAAAGAGATTCCACCCTCACGTAGCCCGGTGTTTCTGACGACAACCATGTTTTGCAGGGGAGATTTCCGAGGCAGGAGGCCGAACCTGCGGCGGCTAGCCAACGAGGGGCCGCAGGGCCCCGTGGGGCAAAAAGGAATGTAGTCCGGACTGAGATGCCGGCGCAAAGGTATAGTGCACCCTCTGTTTCCCTAAAGTTATTCTGTCAGGGCATATTAACGTTCGTGCTATCTTCAGAACGAAGAGACCTCACCGGACTACATCCAGAGAGGTTGCTAATCGCGCCTCCACCAGCCAGGCTCCAACGTCTGGCCAGGAAGCGGAGGCGAGCACAAGGCGCGCACCGGACGCTCCTCTGACAGAGGATGCAGACAGGCTGTTTGCCACAAATTCTGAAGTGGAGAGTGCCATGAACCACAGGCGTCACCGGACAATTCTACGCGACGCTTGTTTCTCCCAAGAGGCTTTAGATGCCTTTAATTCGGGAGATGCGTACCTCCGTGCTGCTCAAAATGGTTTAGCCAGAGCCACGGAGCAGTATGTAAAAGACATACGGGTAAGAAAATTTTGGTTAAATATATATATATGCCAGTAGCCCCCAAGACTTGAAGCAGTTAGAGCAACTGATTTAAGGATCATTTAATATGCAGGTTCTTACAGAGAAGAATACCGTACTATCCCAGGAGCTGGAAAAGTGCAAGGCCCAACTAGAGGCCGCACTAGCCGCAGCAGGGGAGCCCAAAGAGACCCCCTCAGGTAAGATACACTTCGAAAGATTTGTATTGTGCGGTGTGGGTGCAAATCTGACAAATCATATTGCAGATGGCGCCGGACTCGACCCGGACAAGCAACAACTCTTACGCCAGCTAAAGGCCGGTGAGAGTACGTTGACAAAGGTGAGGCGAGAGAAGAATGATCTTCAGGATGCCAACACCAAGCTGGACGTCGAACTTAAAGATGTCCGTGGCCAGCTGTCGGACTCCACAAAGGAGAATCAGCGGCTTCGACGCGGCATTTTTAGTAAGTGCTTGAACGAACTTTGAAAAAAAGAGTTCGGCGAAGAAGTCGACTAACAGAGCAATGTCTGTAGGTATGCTCACAGGTCGTCCTGCAGAGGAGATGCCCGATTCTACGGGTGACCTTCTTGCCGAACTCTTGCAACTGCACGAGCGAATTCGGCAGGCGATGCGGGGTATTTCCCAAGCCTTATGGCCTGCCCACTCCATGCCCGAGGGCCTTGGAGAGCTTGCGGAGAAGCTGAAGGGAGCTCGGCGGCGCTTCCGGTTGTGGAAGATATCGGCCTGCCGACAAGGCCCTAGGGAGGCCTGGGCCATGGTGAAGACCCGTTTTACGAAGTCTGACCCAAACCACATGGCCGAGGTCGGACCAGTGGGGCCTAACGGGAAGGAGATCCCTGTAAGCTTAGTATACGACCAAGTAGAGTTGGCCGCGAAGTATTCCCAGCAGGACTGTAAATTAGACAGCCTATTAGATGGTATAGAAGAGGAATACAATCAGTCAGAATGACTGTGTAATTTTGAATTGACATGTGTAATGCCTTCTAGCCGGATTGTAGATCGTTTGTCGTTGCCGACCTTTTCGCTTCAACCTCGGGACCTGACGGTCCGGAGTGTGTCCGAATACACTAGCGGTTATATAAGAACCGGGGTATGCGTGGAGACCAGGCATAGGGGTCATCAGTTCTTTATCAGACAAGTGCCCAACTAGTTATGTTATATTACATGGTTAGTAAGAAACATCTTCCAGAGAGAATAGTTCCGTTAAGGGTTCCTTTCGCTGGGAGGCATGCCCTAAGGTGCATGTCCGGACTGCGTGAAGAGACGCAGAAAAAAGCATCTGGGGGCGCATAAAATGAGTAAAGAGATCATCTTTTATTTCACCTACCGAATATTCCCTTAAGAACACTAGCTTTCGGCTTCACCCAGTCTGAGGTACACATCCGGCTGACTCGACAGTAACAATCGCAGAGGTGCTCCCTTTACCGCCTAGCCGAACAATCGGGAACATAGGGGTAAGCACAGGAGCCAGGCAACCCAGCTTGGCCAAAACTTAAGTCATACCGATGCATATAATGGTGAAGAAAAAGGGTACATGCGGAAGTTTGACGCATGTGTTGGGCGTGAAGCCCGTATAAATAAGCTTCTGTTAAAGAAGCCCCTAGGTTTAATGAGCGCGAGTGGCGCGTCACTAGATGAGCCTTTAAGGGCTATGAAAGAAAGAAAAAAATGGGAAGGAGAGAAATGTAAGACAGAAAAATACAAAAAGGGATGGATAGAGGAAGGAGACGAACACAGAGTCCGGCGCTAGGCATAGAATCTTTGGAGACGGGTGGCGTTCCATGGGTTCGGCTCGAGTCGGTTGTTCGACGCATCTCGTAGGCGGTACGCCCCACCGGTCAGGACTTGGTCGATTATGAATGGACCTTCCCACTTGGGCTTGAGTTTGTCCTTTTTCTTATCCGGCAGGCATAGAACTAGTTCGCCAACATTGTAATTTTTGGCCCGTACTTCTCTGCTTTGATATCTTCGGGCCTGCTATTGATAAAATGCGGAACGGGCTTTTGCCACATCGCGCTCCTCCTCCAAGGCGTCCAAGTTGTCCTGCCGATCGAGCTCGGCTTCTCTTTCTTCGTACATGCGCACTCTAGGTGAGTCATGAATTATGTCGCAGGGCAAAACTGCTTCTGTGCCGTACACCATAAAAATGGTGTGTATCCGGTGGTGCGATTTGGCGTGGTCCGCAGCCCCCATAGCACGGAGTCGAGCTCCTCTACCCAGTGCGTGTTAGATTCCTTGAGGGACCGCACCAGTCTAAGTTTAATGCCGCTCATGATAAGACCATTTGCACGTTCGACCTGGCCGTTGGTTTGTGGGTGATAGACGAAGCATAATCGAGCTTGATGCCCATGTTTTTGCACCAGAGTTTTACCTCGTCGGCGGTAAAGTTTGTACCGTTGTCGGTTATGATGCTGTGGGGGATGCCATAACGGTGTACAACCCCGGATATGAAGTCTATCACAGGTCCGAATTCGGCCGTTTTAACAGGCTTGGCTTCTATCCATTTGGTGAACTTATCCACCATGACCAGTAAGTATTTTTTCCTATGGGTTCCACCTTTAAGGGGTCCGACCATGTCAAGCCCCCAGACCGCAAAAGGCCAGGTGATGGGTATAGTTTGGAGTGCGGTGGGTGGCATATGGCTTTGGTTGGCAAAAAGTTGGCAACCAGCGCGTCATTGGACTAGGTCCTGAGCGTCTGCTCGGGCCTTCGGCCAATAAAAGCCTGTACAGAAAGCCTTGCTAACAAGGGACCGAGCAGCGGCGTGGTGACCACCGAGTCCGGCATGAATTTCAGCCAGGAGGTTCCGCCCTTCCTCTTTGGAGATGCACCTTTGAAGGACTCCGGTAGTGCTTTTCTTATAAAGTTCTCCCTCATGGACTCTGTAGGCCTTAGATCGCCGCACTATGCAGCGAGCCTCGTTTTGGTCCTCCGGGAGTTCCTGCCTAGTAAGGTAGGCTAGGAATGGTTCTGTCCACGGGGCGATAACCGCCATTATTTCGTGGGCTGAAGGTGTAATTTCGTTGGCAGAGCCTCCAATTGTGTCAGATTGTTCGGCGTCGAGTGGTGCGGCTGGGTTCGGGCTGTTATTTGTGGGTTCCCCCTCCCATGCTATGGATGGCTTGAACAATCTTTCCAAAAAGACGTTGGGGGGGGGGACTGCATCGCATTTTGCTCCGATGCGTGCTAGGACGTCCGCCGCTTGATTGTTTTGTCGGGCTATATGGTGAAACTCCAGCCCTTCGAACCGAGCTGACATTTTTAGGACGGCGTCGCGGTAAGCTGCCATTTTTGGGTCCTTGGCGTCGAAGTCTCCATTTATTTGGGATATCACGAGGTTTGAATCCCCGCGTACCTCTAGGCGCTGGATACCCATGGATACTGCTATCCGGAGGCCATGTAGGAGGGCCTCATATTCGGCTGCATTGTTGGAATTCGTGTACATGATCTGGAGCACATATTGGACTGTGTCTCCTGTGGGGGACGTCAGGACGACGCCGGCCCCCAGTCCGGCCAACATTTTGGAGCCGTCGAAATGCATAATCCAGTTTGAATATGTGCCGTACTCTTTAGGGAGCTCGACCTCCGTCCATTCCGCGACGAAGTCGGCCAAAACTTGCGATTTAATAGCTCGCCGTGGCTTATAGGTTATATCGAATGGGAGAAGCTCGATGGCCCATTTTGCAATCCGGCCCGTTGCATCGCGGTTGTTGATAATATCGTTTAGTGGCACTTCCGAGGCTACTGTTATGGAACACTCTTGAAAGTAGTGTCGTAGCTTCCGGGATGCCATGAATACCACGTATGCAATCTTTTGATAATGCGGGTACCGTGATTTGCATGGAGTGAGGACAGTGGACACGTAGTAGACCAGCCTTTGAAGGGGGAATTTGTGTCCGTCCGTTTCCCGCTCGACAACGAGCACTGCGCTGACAACTTGGTGTGTTGCTGCAATGTACAATAACATTGGTTCGCCGGTGATTGACGTGGCCAGGACTGGTTTTGTTGCCAATATGGCTTTTATTTCATCAAGTCCGGCCGTGGCGTCATCCGTCCACTCGAAGTGTTCGATGCACCGAAGGAGGCGATAAAGGGGTAGTGCCTTTTCTCCCAAGCGGGAGATGAAGCGGCTTAAAGCCGCCACGCACCCAGTTAATTTTTGTATTTGTTTAAGGTCCTTTGGGACATCCAATTGTGACAAAGCTCAGATCTTGGCTGGGTTTGCTTCAATTCCTCTACCGGATACAATGAAGCCCAAGAGCTTTCCGGCTGGAACGCCGAAGACGCATTTTTCTGGGTTGAGCTTGATTTCATATTTTCGGAGGTTATCGAATGTAAGCCTCAAGTCGTTTACTAGGGATTCGACATGTCTTGATTTGACGACCACATCATCCACATACGCCTCCACTATTTTGCCGATCTGGTTTGCCAGACATGTCTGGATCATGCGCTGATATGTTGCACCGGCGTTTTTCAGCCCGAAGGGCATTGTGTTGAAGCAGAATGGGCCGTATGGTGTGATGAATGCTGTTGCAGCTTGGTCTGATTCTGCCATCTTGATTTGATGGTAACCGGAGTATGCATCGAGGAAACACAACAAATCGTGTCCTGTGGTGGCATCGATAATTTGATCGATACAGGGAAGGGGGAAGGGATCCTTTGGGCAAGCCTTGTTAAGGTCTTTAAAATCGACACACAGGCGCCAGGATTTGTCCTTCTTTGGTACCATCACCAGGTTTGCTAGCCAGTCCAGATGTTTTATGTCTCTGATGAATCTGGCCTCTAATAGCTTGGCTAGCTCCTCTCCCATATCCTGTCTCTTGGGTTCGGAAAAACACCGAAGGGCTTGTTTGACAGGTTTAAATCCTTTTAGGATATTTAAGCTGTGTTCGGCCAGCCTGCGTGGGATCCCTGGCATGTCTGATGGGTGCTAGGCGAAGATGTCCCAGTTCTCTCGTAGGAACTCTCGCAGTGCGGCATCTGCATCAGGGTTCAGTCGTTCCCCGATGGAAGCTGTTTTATTGGGGTCCGTTGGATGGACCTGGAATTTGACTATTTCGTCAGCTGGTTTGAAGGACGTGGATTTGGATCTCTTATCGAGTATCACATCATCCCTGTTAACCGTGGAGCGTAGTGCAGTCAGTTCCTCGGCCGCTAAGGCTTCAGATAGCGCCTCAAGGGCTAATGCGGCCGTCTTGTTTTCGGCGCGGAGTACTATGTCCGGATCACTAGCTAGAGTGATAATGGGGTATTGCTTGAAAGATTGTGAATGCTTCCCGCCCTAGTAAAGTGTGATATCCGCTCTTAAACGGGGCCACCTGAAACGTGACTTCTTCGGACCTGTAATTATCCGGCGTGCCGAACACCACATCTAGTGTGATTTTTCCTATGCAGCGCGCTTCCCGACTGGGGATTATTCCTCTAAAGGTTGTGCTGCTTCGCTCGACGCGGTTCCAGTCTATTTCCATTTTTTGAAGGGTTTCCTCATAAATGAGGTTCACTCCGCTGCCTCCATCCATGAGCACCTTGGTGAGGTGAAAGCCGTCCACTATGGGACTGAGGACCAATGCGGCTGGTGCTCGAGCTGTTCGGAATCTAGGTTCATCACTTGCGTTGAAGGTAATGGCAGTGTCACTCCATGGATTTATTGTTGCAATTTGATAGACTTCGGCGAGGCTGCGGAGTGTTCTTTTTCGCACATTGTTTGATGCGAAAGTCTCGAAGACTGTGAGAACGGTACTGGTGTCCTTGGGCTGGCTTTCTGCGGCATCCGGAATTAAGAGGTCCTCGCCGATTTTGGCCACCTGCCGGAGTATCCAACATGCTCTAAGGCTGTGAGTTGGTGTGGCGTCCTCTGTACTGTGAATTCTACAGGGTCCATCAAGCCATCTTTCCAGTACAGTTCCATGCCCTGTAGAGGGTTTTGGCTTTTTGGTGTTTATCCCGGGTGTCCTGTGATGATGCACCCTCTTAGTTCGGACGGGGTTACTATTCAAGGCCGGATTATCCCAAAAATTTATTTCGGTTTTCCAGGCGCTTTCCATCGCACAGTATTTTTGTACTATGGACGCCAAGTCAGCGAAGCGTGTGATATCACGACGACTTACGGAATTAAGGATTCCCTTGTCCGTGCAATTACTGCAGAAAATTGAGATTGCGTCTTCCTCGCGGCAATCCTTTATCCTGGTCATAACCAGGAGGAATCTAGCCCAGTAATGATGTACTGTTTCCTCGGGCCTCTTCCTGATTTGGGAGAGATCGCTTATGATCAGGTGGGCGGGTGTCGTTGAATCTGAAACCTCACCCAATCCAAGATTCGGAGGCCGAAGAGTTTCCGAACTCTGAAGTTCGGATTCTTGGATGTTGTCCAGTGAATCTGGCCCGTTGCCTGATCCTAAGCTCAGGTCTTGAGTTACATCTCCCCCTCCGCGGGTATCCGGCTTGGAGGGGTCGGGAATTCGGACGTAGCTAGTCCTTAAAATAGATGAAGGGTTGCCGCACTGCGTCTCTACCACGACAACGTGGTGGGTGACTTGGGGAGAGTTAATTTCTCTTAGATCGGGTTTAAGCCCAACCTGGTCGTAATCCGTAGCGACCCCCAGGGCGGCGATGCGATCCAAGAGCTTGTTTACAGAAGAGAGCTCCATTGGATCTAGCTGCTCGACGAGCTCCAAGCTGACGTGTAGGTTGCTTTTGATGACCCGAGAGGTCACCGTTGGCGCAACAGCCGAACAGGCGGTCATGAGGAAACCACCTAGCCGGAGGGTTTGGCTGACAGCCAAGGCTCCCTTAGCAATGGCGCCGTCTTTAAAGACGGGAGGAGTCATCCTTCCTAATTGTGACGGCACAGAGGAACTCTCAATGAAAGCAGCAATGTCGGTGTCAAAACCGGCGGATCTCGGGTAGGGGGTCCCGAACTGTGCGTCTAGGCCGGATGGTAACAGGAGGCAGGGAACACGATGTTTTACCTAGGTTCGGGCCCTCTTGATGGAGGTAAAACCCTACGTCCTGCTTGATTAATATTGATGATATGGGTAGTACAAGAGTAGATCTACCACGAGATCAAGGAGGCTAAACCCTAGAAGCTAGCCTATGGTATGATTGTTGTATATGGAGTTTATTGCCTACGGACTACAACCCTCCGGTTTATATAGACACCGGATAGGGTTAGGGTTACATAGAGTCGATTACAATGGTAGGAGATCTTGAATATCCGCATCGCCAAGCTTGCCTTCCATGCCAAGGAAAGTCCCATCCGGACACGGGACGAAGTCTTCAATCTTGTATCTTCATAGTCCAGGAGTCCGGCTGAAGGTATAGTCCGGCTACCCGAACACCCCCTAATCCAGGACTCCCTCACTCTCCAATTCAAATGGCTGATAAACAAGAAAAGTAATTGAAAGTATAGACATTGTATGATAGACAGGTGCAATGGATAGTGGGGAATAAAAGAGGGCATGAAATAATTCATATTTATGTTGTCTAACCAAACAGGATAGCATGACACAATTTCACATATATGATGGCTAACTAAACAGGATAGCATGACACAATTTCACATTATGATGGCTAACTAAAAAAGATGGAAAGACATAGTTCAAAATATGAGACTATGTAAACAGGATGACATGACATAACTATATAATGTGTTTATTAAATAGGTTGGCATGCCATAATTCACATACATTCACGGATAGAATGCCATAATTCAAAATATGATGACTGTAAACACTAAACAGGATGAGATGATATAACTATATGATGTCTTTATTAAATGGGTTGCCATGCCATAATTCAGATAGATGATGTGTATGTACTATGTAAACATGATGGCATGATATAATTCAAATTATGATTTATATAGTAAGCAAGTAAGCAGATGGCAATCCATATATGATGTAAAAACTAAGCAATGCAAGACAACATGCATGACATGGGTAATATAACCCTGCCAAGTTTGAGCATAGACCTCAGGGGGAAAATAGGACTGGTCATCAGTCTTTGAATCCTCTTCTGAGGAGCTCTCTGTAACCAGCAAGATGTCTGCTTCAGCAGGTAGCATTGTCTGCTCTAAATACCTTGTTTTCACTCCAGAGACTTCCATCACCGCTTCAAATGGCTGATGCACAGGAAGAGTAGTTGAATATACAAACGTTGTCGACAAATGGAACACGTAATACAAAAAAATGATAGCATGATATAATTCACATACATGATGATTGGCTAAACAGCATGGCATTGCATAATTCACATATATAATGCCTTTGCAACAAAATAGCATTGTATAATTCACATATATAATGTCTTGCAACAAGATGGCAATGCATAATTCACATATATGGTAATTAGACACTGAACAGGTGGCATTCACACAAAGCATGTCTAAACTAATCAAATGACATAGCAATGCGAGACACCATACACATGATATGAGCAACATAACCCTGCCAAGTTAGAGCATACACCTTGGGGGGGGAATAGGATTGGTCACCTGTCTCTGAATCCTCCTCTGAGGAGCTATCCGTAACCAGCGAGATATGCGCTTCGTCAGATAGCATAGTCTGCTCTGAAGACCTTGTTTTCACTCCAGAATTTGCCATCACCATGTCAAATGGATGATGCACACAAAGAGCAGTTGAATGTAATAACATTTTGACAAATGTAATATGTAACCAAAAAAGGATGGCCTGATATAATTTACATATAAGATGACTGGCTAAGCAGGATGGCATTGCAAAATTCACATATATGATGCCTGGCTAAACAAGATGGCATTGCATAATTCACACAAACGATGAATAAACTAAACGGATGGCATTCACACAAAGGATGTCTAAACTAAGAAGATGACATAGTTGATGTATAAAGTAAGCAATGCAAGACACCATATGCATGATATAACCAACATCAACATGCCAAGTTAGAGCGAAGACGTCAGGGGGTAAATAGGAGTTGTCTTCTCCTTCTGAATCCCCCTCAGAACAGATATCTTCCTCTCGATTACAATCCGAAATGCGTGGAGGGGGGCTGCCTTTGCGCCTACCATGAAGCGACGTCTGCATGAAATTTTATTGCCACGCAAGGCTTGTCTCTTTTGCTCTACATGTTCAGTTCCATTGTTTACAATAACTGTCATGCATAGGAATAAAACATAGTGAGATTATGTAAGGAGTGCATGCAGAAATCCAGAGTGATGGTAGCAACCTGTGGATAGACCCAAAACCAATAATAGCAGGCAGATAATGGATTCAGTTAAAAATACAGATAATGGCTTCTTTACTATTTGTTTCCCACCCAACATGAAACTCATAGTAGACACCGGAGATTAACTGGATAGTAGATAGATACTATTGATAGCGGCCCCGATATGTACCCCACAACCACTTAAAAACTCAAGTTTGACCATTAGTTTGGAGCTGACTCAGAGTCTAATCGGTGAACAGGACGATAAAGTAGCATGTAATATTAAGCGATGCATAACGTAAGCAGACACGAAAGAGTGAGACCTCTCTTGCGGACCCGTGTAGTCCTCGAGGTCATCTGCTCGGTTGATCATGGTAGTGTAGTTTTCATGGCTGCCAGCGGCGGGGAAGAAGATTTGAGGCGGCGAAAGACAGTCTAGAGGCCGGATCCCTGCTGTGCTGGACCCTTCTATCGTTGGAGCAGCTGAGCTGGGGTGGACGACGGCGCAGCAGGAGCGGGACAAACCGCGCAAGGTTTTCTTTGACAACTATCTGTAAGAGAAGTAATTCTGTAAGGGCTCGTTTGAATTGGAGGATTCCAAAAATGCAGGGATAGGAAATAGACATGAATACGATAGCAATGCACGTGCAAAACAGAGAATTTAAAACACATGATTTCTGCCAATCTGAGTGTTTGATTCACAACAATTGGAAGATCACAGGATGCAAAGAAGCATGGTGAAATTAGGTCAAACCACAAGAAAATGTACGGTTATAATGCTATTATGCTACTATCTCTTAGTCTTGTGCTTCATGAATAGGAATTTGAAAAGGAGGACAAGTGAAAATTAAAATTCCTATGTTTTTTCTTTCAAGGAGACACTAAAGGAACAAATCCGTGTGCTCAGTGGACAATATATATAACATGTAGAGTAAAAAAGAGATGCAACAAGTGTAGAACCTCTTTGGCGAAGCCATGTCGATCTCAGCATGATTGGGTTGGCCGGTGAGGATGCTCCGGCTGACTTGGCTGTAGGAGGAGGGGAAGAAGATCTTAGGCGTCTGGAGATGGAGCCCGAGGTACTGCTCCGCTGTGATGGAGGGTTTCGTCGTTGGAGCAGCTCCAGTGAGTTGTACGATGTCGAGGCTGAAGCAGGACAAGAGAGACAACGGACAACGTTAACCTGAGTGGAATTCTAATAACATCTCTAATACATGATGTAAAATACATAACCACAAAGTGCTAGATGTAAAATACATCAGCCGCTCATCTCTGAACTTAACTATCGAAACTGAACTTAATTGTCGAAACTGAACTTAACTGTCGAAACTGAACTTAAGTGTCGAAACTGAATTTTGCTGTCGAAACTGAATTTTGCTGTCGAAACTAAACGCACTAGCAAGGTGAGGCTACACGTCGGTCGACTGACTTTTTCATCTCTGGTCAGTCGATTTTGCTGCCGTTGGATACGAAATCAAGGGCCTGCGGTTCATCTTCAACCTCCACCCCCCTGAGCCGGCCAAACAGCAGCCCCCCGCCGCCCGCGGCCGGCGGTGCGCTGCCCCGCCCGCCCCGAAAACACTCCCCACCGCCGGTCCGCCGCCGCCCCGGCCATCCCTCTAGGCCACCCCGTGCCGAGCTTTTTCTCCGGCGATCCCCACGCCGACGCCCCGCCAACGCCCCGCCACCGCCGGCGACCATCGCCCCCATCCTGAACCCTAAGATAGATAGTGGGGTATCTCTCCGGCGAGCCCCCCTCCCCGCCGCGGCTGGTTCTTCCTTCACCTCGGCGAGCCCCCACCACCTGAAAATCGACTGACCCAAAAGTCGATTCAGTTGACTGAAGTGTAGCTAAATCGGAGCAGCATCGCAAGCAAGAGCAAGAGCGAGATCAGCAACGCGAGCAAGAGCAATAGCAAGAGCAGACCAGGCAGGGGACCGAGAGCAAGAACAGAGCAGCAGCGCGAGCGAGAGCTAAAGCAGCAGCAGGTCCTACTGATGTGGACGTCGCCGCCGAGGGAGCGATGCCGTGGAGGAAGTGGCCGGCGACGCTGCCGTGGATGGAGCCGCGCCGTGTCGGCTCGGGACCGAGCGTCGGCAGCACTGTGAGATCGAATCAAGAAGAAAATGCGGCGATTAGTGTACAACCTCTTTGGTGGAGCCGATTAGGCCGCAGCTTCATCCGAGGAAACGGTGATGATGATGCTCTTCCGGTGGTGCAGGTGAAGACGGCTGTGTGGGAATGGAGGTGGCGTGAAAGACGAGGGGATCGTCGGGTCAGCTCCTTGGAGGTGGAGGACGGGGTGGCTGAACCATCGGGACGATGAGATCGATGACGGATCCTCATCTGGTACGGTGGATGAGGGACGTCGAGGTGTTGTTATGGACGACGTCATCCGGGAAGAGGCTCCGGCTTGGTGGCGGACGGAGCAGGGTGTGGGGTTTCGTCGCGGGTTTTCGTGGCCTCGGTGTACGAATGGGTGGGCGGATGGGATGGCAGTGGGGAACCATGGCTTAGAGACGCGCTTGTCCGAAATGTGGGGTAAGTTACGAAAGTACCCCCACCGATTTCAGGCGGTTCTTTCGGTTCAGGGGTACCACGGGCATTTCGCGTGTCTGGATTTCACAGGAGGTGGGAGTTTTCGCGTGCGTTGTAATTTCAGAATAGCAAGGCACGGGTTGAGATGGAGGGAGTTGTCGGAGCACAACAAGACAAAGATATATCTTAAATATTTCGGGCTAACAAGGCGCGGGTTGAAATTTCTGGACAAGCCTAACGTGTACTGTCCCAAATCAATGCGCCCTACAAATGTCATTCAAAACTTTGAATTCATGTTATGTTCAATTAAAATATTTCGCTACGTGTATAATACATGCAACCTACTACTCAAATGAACGTTTTAGTGCATTCCAAACGTATATACTACCGCTTCAATATGAACTAAATTTGAATTCGTTTCTCTATTTGAATAAGATCTACACTAATGATTGTTGTGAAGTCAAAGCATTTGAATTCGTTTCTCTGTTTTAATAAGGTCTACAATCATCATTATTGTCAAGTTAAACCATCGTTTGTGTATTATCTTCACATCACACCACATGATTAGTCTCGAGTTACATATGAACTATGTGTACTCCTATATGAACTCCAACTAGATTTTTTGAATCCACTTTATTTTGATTTCAAATCACATTAAATTTCTAGCTCTAGCTAGATCTTCATAATCTAAACCATGTCTCATATGTACAATGTGTTTATCACATTATGTATGGTGCCCCGCCCCCTACGCCTACAAGTATTTAGATGTGAGTTGCAAACACCACACATTACCACAAATTCAAATAAAATGTGAGAATGTTCGATATATAGTATTGTTTAGATTGTTTGATATTTAGTTGTAATCTACGAACGCCACACATTATCACAAATTCAAATAAAATGTGAGATTGTTTGATGTATATTATGGTTTAGATTGTTCGGCATTTAGCTGTGAGTTGCAAATGCCATGCATTATCTCATTATGGTATAACATGTGCACAGCACGTGTATCACTGCTATATTCATGCATGCAATGTTTAAAACACTATGATCTCCTATTCAAATATATGAATCCGCTTTCATATCAAATTATGATCTTTGTTAGTCTCTTACAGCCACACAATCCTCTAACCTTTGTAGCTACCACTAACTTTCTCTCGTGCATGCACATGCCCTCCTCGCCCTCCCCCTCCCTCGGCATTCTATCCACCTGGCACATTCATTTTTTTCTTTAGGTCGTTCTCCCAGAGTCTCCACAACTCCTTTCCGACACACACCGATCGATAAACCTCTCCAGCGGTGCCTGCCTACAACATACAAACACACCTTCAATCTCCTCCTTTATGTGTCCTTGCCTCGTGTCTCTCATACGGTCAGACACACGTGTAAACTCTCGCCCCTCTTTTCATCGCTCTCACAACCGCACACTCCTCCCCCTATCTAGCTAGTAGTTGGGCCTCTCACACCACCTCCTAGCTCCATTCTCTCTGTCTATCCGTCTCGCTGGGCCTTATTGGCCTCTAACAAATGGACGTACACCGACCGATCTCTCGCTATACATATAGCTAGCTAGGTCCTTATAACTCGTTTTTACCCACACGTCAATCGATCTACCTCATTAGTTGTGTCTCTCCCTTCCTCCGACAAACAACAATTGATCTACCGATCTAGTTAGGTTTGCTTACCAAACACATGGTTCCCCTTCATCATCCATGGATGCGTCCCCGACAGATCTATCACGCACAGGCACACACAGAAACACATCCCCACTCTTATTGATAACATTGCAGTTCCACTCTCAGTTTGTCTAGTAGGCCTCTCCCACCATCTTCGAGAAGCAACTCCATCACCCATCCAACACTCTACCCCTCTCCCTCCCTCTCTCCCTCCTCTCTCTATCCGTCCCATCATATTTCCCGTCCTTCAATTATGTATGGATGTCGACCTATCTCCCTCAAGACATAGCTGGGTCTCTCCTTCTCAACACATACATGAGTCGTTCTATCTCTATAGTTAGGCCTCTGCCTACCCCTCCCACCACTCCCCTCCCCCTCACACACACCGATACATCGAGCGCTCTAGTCATGTCTCCCTGCCACACACAAACTTGACGTGTGCCCTCTAACGTTCCGGTAGCCTAGTCGCCCTATATATTTGACTTGTACACACAAACAATTTCGATGGATCTCTTCATCGATCTCGCACCCACCCACTTGATCCTCTCTTTGACTCTATCGATAGCTATGACACCTCCCTCTCTTCTCGTGGATTGCCCGACCCTCTATGTATGATATGGATAAGCCTCCATTTCACACACATTGCATGCAAAATTTTATTTGAGATGTCATCGACACATATTCCCACAAATAATTCACGAAATCAACCCCCACCCCACCCCCACCCCAAAACAAAAAACACTCACAAACATGGTTTGTATATCTCACACACACCCCGCGTAGGTGGGGGACGTGCACGAAGAGAAGAGGTGCATGCACGGCGCACGTACTCCCGTCTCTTTCCCAACCATACCCGTGCGGGTACACGGTGGAGCTCATTTTTGTACGAAAAAGGCAGCCCACGTGGTAATTTGGCACATGTACTGGTTGTCCACTTGGTGGAGGGAGAATCGTCTACCACGGGTGAACAAACAAATTGTGACTTGATGTGTTATGTTAAAAAAAGAGGCAAACCATGTGGGGCCTACCTTAGAGGCAAGGCTCTATACACTGGAGTACTTTTGATGTGTCCAGTCAACTCGCAGAACGAGGAGAAGCTTTCTTAGTACGCCATCTCCCCCGCCCATGGGTGCGGTGGCTCGCAGGATGAGGTGAAGCTTGCTTACCACGCCTTACGCCTGCTCCCTCGCCCACGCACGCGGTGGCTTGCAACTCGAGGAGAAAATTTTACTACTCCCTCCGTTTACTCCTCATCCCTACTACCTTGGTTATAGAGATTATACTATCATATTGTTTGGAATATATATGTCCTTTAGTAGATTTCAATATGAACTACTAGTACATACTCCAAACACTAATGTATATAGATGTATTTTAGAGTGTAGATTCACTCATTTTGCTCCGTATGTAGCACTCTCCCTCGCCCACGTGGTGGACGTGCAGCAATTCATTCGGTCTCATATAGCTAGAACGATATACACTGCACTACCATTATTGCTCGACTTCCCGAAGAGGCGAAGAGCCAATCGCAAGGTTAATATCTTGGAGATGCCAAGCGCAAGGTTATAGGAGAACGAGTAGTAGGTGCCGCGTCATTTATAAATAAAGTTTTTTTCTTAAGTGGCACGTATGCAATATGATAGGTTCATATGGAGAGAAAAGGAAGCCGCTCCACTATATACATAGTCAGGTCTGGCCAGCCTACACGGTTGCTTGCTGGGGTTGCTCTCTTCACACTCTCTCGCACAAAACGACTGTGGCCACATCTCTAACATCCCGGCGGATCACGTCCGCTTGGGGAAGGGGTGGATGCTTAGTGTAGATGCGGTGGCCGTCACCAACGGCGAAAAACCACTGTCGGCACGTCCCGATCAGGGGTCCCCGCCGTTCTCTCTCACAAAGCCGGTGAGGTTGCCTTCGTCCCTTGCTCACTGCCACGACGTGGGCAGTTGCCGCCTCCTGCCGCCCTCCTCAAGGTTGAGCTACATCCCTCAGGTACAACTCCCTTTACAGCCGGCTTGCACCACTGCTCCAGCTGCCCACATCACTCCCTATGTATATTTCTCTACTTCTTTGCCCCGCAAATACCTCTACTAGCTTCTACGTACTGTATTTGTGATGAGTTTATGTCTCATCAACTAGTCCCAGTAATCTTATTCTAATCACGCTTGTTCAATTTCTTTGCCACAGGGATGCTCATCTCGATTTTGGTGAAACCGCACAAAATGATCCGATGGTCAAAAGGTTTCAAACTTCATTTATTAGGAAGCTCGATCGTTGCCAGCAAATTGAAGCCTGGTTAGGGTTCACGGTTCAAGGGCTAGGGACTGCATGGATCGTTTTTTTCTTTAGCTGCCTCTGTTCCAAAATAAGTGTCAACTTTAGTAGTAGTACAACTTTGTACCAAAGTTTGCACAAAGTTGAGAAACTTATTTTGGAATGAAGGGAGTACATATTTGCTATGATCTGTCAATCACTGAGATGCAATAGCATGCATGTTAGTCTCCTTTGTATTTGATGAAATGTTGCAACGAGCAACCTTGGACGCAAGATAAATGTAACAGAAGCTGGAAGCTTCATAGCATTGTACAAATTTATCTCGCTGATAAATTACAGTACGTACTATACTAGTACTTCCTCCATTCCTAAATATAAGTCTTTGTAGAGATTTCACCATGAACCACATGCGGATCATTGAGCCTGCGTGTTTTCACTGCTCTTGCACGCCTCCGCTATAAGAATGGAGAAAATTGTAATCTAGTAGGTATACCTCCTTTCGCCGAAAGCGTGGGACATCCAGCAATCCTACTACCTTAGTAATAAAGACCAATGAGCCGTCAAATCACATAGACCTAGCAGTAAGTTGGACGAACGAAGCAACCATCACTCTTGCGCCAGTGAGAGGTCGCGTCCGCTCTGCCCGGGTATGAATGCAGCACCGATTCTTTGGAGCGGCACTGACCGTTTCGGGTGGGAAGCGCGCGCGGGCGATGGAGGGGCTTTGGGTGGGCCAGGCTGGTCAAGAGCGGTCGTGGCAGCTATCCGCATGTCCCTACCGGACACGCCCGGAAACGAGAGGATGCACCGACTCTCACGGCTAAAATCGAACACTAGACAACATCTCTCTATAGGAGTAGGTCGATCTGTCGCTCTCTCTAACACACACATGGTGTGAAACACACACACGCACACACACACACACACACACACCCTGGTCCCGTTGCACCTTCTAATGTGAATTATTACACCTAGACGGAGGGAGTAGTAAGTATACGAGATACGGTGGCACACTGACTTAAGTCGAATACAAGTGCCCAAAATTTGTGTGCATGTTATAATAAGGATTCAGGAATGTATAAAAGGTTATTTCCCTCTCGTTGAACATAACGGGAGGGTTGTGTAGCTGGTTAGCCTGTTCGCTCATCAAACTTGAGGTCTCGGGTTCGATAACTACACTTGAGCATAATTTGTGCCAAGAGGATTCTTTGACTGGTCAAAATGTTTTCTAGGGTTTGCATGCTTCACACTCTCTCTCCAGTATATATATACACGCTGGAGCCTCAGCGCTTGTAGTTTCTCCCTTCACACTCTCTCGCCCTCTCCCGCTGGAGCCTCAGCGCTTGTAGTTGCTCTCTTCACACTCTCTCGCCCTCTCCAGATCTAAACAAGACTTCGTTGGCCTCTCTCTCCCCTCACTGCTGCTCAAAGAGCCGACAGGATCCGTCCGCCGGGACGGGAAGGAGGCTTAACGCTGTCGCCGTCGGCGAGGGACTACTGGAGCAGCTGTTCACTTTCCACCCAGCGGCGGCATGGGAGGGCCTCCGACCCCTTCTTCTTCGCCGCCGTCCCGTCGCCCGCCGATCCACGCCCCAAGAACTTAAGGTATAATTTACTTACTGCACATGCATTGCTCTAGCTGCATATATACCATGAATCTAGGACGCGGTTCAAAGAGGAAAGGAGTGGGAAAAGTTGTATATAGCATGAATCTCGGACGTGGTTCAAAGAGGAAATGAAGGGGGAAAGTTGTATAGCATTAATCTAGGACGTGGTTCAAAGAGGAAAGGAATGGGGGAAAGTAGTGGGGAAAGTTGTATCGCATAAATCTAGGATGTGGTTCAAAAAGGAAAGGAAGGGGCAAAAGTACTAGTTCAAAAAGGAAAGGAAGGGACAAGGCTGTAGAGTTTGAGAAGGACTAGATTTGCTGCGCTCACATAGGGAAAGGCGTCTGATAACAAAACTGGGACAAACACGGACTGACACGGAGTTTTTTTAGTCCCTACACCAAAATGTCCCTATAAACAAACACCCTCTAATAATGCCGCTGCAAAATTGATGCAATGCCACAGTTAAAAGCAAATTACATGTTTAACGAATTTTATTGTTAATATAATCAATGCCACCGTTTGAGAAATGCTACCGTCTTGCTTTCTTTCCCATTTAGATAAGGTAGATGCTTCTTTTTGTTGGCTTCTGTGTCATCCACCGTTATTGACCACTAGTTGTTTCCTTTGCACCTCTGTGTAAACAGGGTTATCTGCTTCACCTCGTTGCCATTGTGACCTTTTGTTGCACTGCACAAAACACTTTTGTTTTAAAAGTGTTTTGTGCAGTTCAACCAAAATGTCACACCTACAACGTTGCCTTATTGCTTGATCTTAGTGGAACTGCACAAGAGGATATCTTACTTCCTATCCGTTAAGGAGAATTTGGTTCAGATCTTCTTCTTGTGAGTTGTTTGAATTCCGCATCATGAGATGTCAGTACTAGCCTTCTTTCACATGATTCTGCAGTGTGCATTCATATGTTGTGCTACTTGTACGATAATGTTGCTTGATTTTAGTGAACTGCACAAATGGAGAGAAGACTTCCAATCTGTATGTGCACCGTAATATCCCATTGAGGTAAGATAAGGATATTTCACAACTGCTGGCTTGTATTTTACCACTTTCATCAGAAAATTAAGTTTAGTACTATACTTGTGCTCCCTAATTGACATGCCAAATCTTACATTGAAGGCAAAGCTTGTTTGTTGTTGAACCAAGTGATGAAGGGGAAGAACAAGGGGAAGAAAAACAAAAATCAACTCCCGGTGCTGTAATGAAGCACTGGAACTATGATGGCACAAGTAATGATATAGTTTTGCATCTTAATTTATTGCTATGGCTGGAACGAGCAATTGTTTTGCCAATGATTTGATGCCACTCTTAATGTAATATGTAATTATCTCTACTTGTGCAAACAGGGATCTTCTTTGAAGATACCATATATTTTAGTGGAACTGCACAAGAAGATGTTGGGAGCATTAAACTAATCGAGGAGTATATAGTAAGCTTGGCCACCATCGTAGATGCTTCATCTGTATGCTCTACACAAGAAGCCTCCTAACAAAGGTTGGTACTCGCCCACTGATTTCATCCATATGATTGAGCTTTGTCATCTCTATTGGTGTTGTGCTACTATTTAGATACTGTCATGAAAAAGTGGTATTGTCCTTGAGAAGTGCTTCATCTGTGCTGTTTTAAATATTTCCTTTCCTTTTTTTCGAGCAAACAGTGATGCTAGCATTTAGTAGTCCTCTTGTCGTTGCACAACAGGATCATCTTCCTCTAAAGAAGAATATGGAGTACGTGAAGTGACTAGTTCCGATTATGCCAGGATGAAGAAGCCCTATCTATCTTATCATCAGAAGGAGCAGTTGAAGGATGGTTACATTACTCCCCACAAGACCAAACTAACTTAAGCTTAGAAGGACTGACAAAATCTCCATTTTTCTGCTGTTGCTCTAGGATTCTTTCTGGTGAGTTCCATTTTTCTAAAAGTGTGCTCTACATGGACCATGTATGTGCCTGTTGAAACTGTCAATTCATAGTACAGTTTGCTCTATACTAATCACTTTTTTGTATTTGTGCAAACAGGGGTGCTCAGCTTGGTTTCAATGGGAACTGCACAAAATGTTCATGAATACATCGAGTCATTCATTTCCACCACAAGAAAGGAGGTGCCGATAAGTTCAAGGCGTTGCAACATATAGGGGCGAAATCATACAAGCTACGCGCGAATTTGGTTGATTTTGGTGGAACTGCACAAAAAGAACAACTGGTTTGTTTAGCACGAGGTGCCATGTCAATGTCCGTACTGATGGCAAATCCTGTCCATTCCACAATCTCAGGCATTTGATATTTTGTAATGGGACAACCTTGTCAAATTTTGCTCGTTGATTTTAGGAAGACATGCGTTTGATATTTTCGAATGGGACGCCCTTTGCAGTCAGCAGCGTCGATCAATTTTTTCTTTATTCTTTAGTTGTGAAGTAAAAATTGCCTCTGACATGTGAGTCGCTGAGATGCATAATCATCGATCGTTTTGAATGTTCTCTATGGATTGCCAGGCCTGTGTGTTTGATTGCAATGTACATAAACGCTAAAAAGCTGCTCAAGCTCTTTGTACTCCTTCTGTTCCTTTTTACTTTGCACATTGTGTAAGTGCATACTTTTTTGTATAAGATTGGTCAAAGTAGAGATACTTTGACTGCAGACAAAACTTGTATGCAGACTAGAAAGGACCGGAGGGAGTACATGTGAAACTGCTGCAAACGAGGTGATCACCCTAGGAATAATGCTAGTATGTATTGTTTTGCATGTTCATCCAATGCCAGTGATACAGGAATTCGAACTAATCGAAATAAATTCATTCATACAGGTCGAATTTCATATAAACATGCCGGATTTCATTACATTTCAACTATAAAGGGGTGCGCTGGATGTATAATTAATTAACCGGCCTAGCTTGTCATAGTGATTAGGGCAACTAGGAGCCCAATGATCAGGATCACCACATGACAAACACCTTTCTTCTTGTCATTCTTCTTCTTGAAGTTCGTGTGTTGCACAACCTTGTTCTTCCAATCAAACTTTGCTTTACCATCAAACTTGCCCTTGTTCTTGAACTTGTGGGGCTGGAAGTTCTTCTGTACCATATTGGCACTAGATCCTCCCTTAATTCCTCAAGCATGTGTGTCCTTTGCTCTCGCCTTTTCTTCCACATTAAGAGTGCCAATGAGATCCACGAAGGAGGAAGCTTGGTGACGAGGGAGGTATAATTAATTAACTGAAGCTACCCACCTGTGTCCCGCTGAGCCGAACAGAAGCTTTAGTGACTTAACTGCAGGTGCAGTTGCGTAACTGACATGTGGCCTGTTGGGCCCACGTGTCAGTCAGCCAACTGCACCAGCAGTTAAGTGAAGCAGCCTTATTCTCTAGTAGAACTCCCCGACTCCACATCGCCGCCAAGAAGCTAACCGGCCGTCAATGGTCAACCCGCCTAGCTTGGCTTCAACAGGAGGGTAGCAACGGTGGCCTTACTTGGACCCAAGAGGCGGCGACCTACCGTGTTCTACTCTTCCTCATTTTTTGTGTGGCGCGGCCTCGTTGGCAGCGGGGTGGGGCCTCGGCGGAGCCGGCGATGTCCTCTGTCTCGTTGCCGGCGGGCGGCGCCTCAGCGGAGCGGTGGAAATCCTCCCCCGCGTTGCCGACAGGGTGGGGCCTCTGCTGAGCCGGTGATGTCCTCTGCCTCGTTGTTGGTGGGGCGGGGCCTTGGCGGAGTCGGCGGTGTCCTCTGCCTCATTGTTGGCGCCGCGGGGCCTCGGCAGAGCAGGGCCTCGTCAATGCCAGCGGAGCGGGGACTCGTCGGAGCCGGCATTGTCCTCTGCCTCGTCCTCGGTCTCACCAAACAACACCTCATCCGCTTCATCGCCCTCTTTGCTAGCCTCTTTGTAGGCGGCCGCAGCCTCCACCACCCGCATGCGGTACCACCAGCGCTCGAGGCGGCCCTTGCGGGCGGAGTGGTACGAGTCGAGCAGTGCCTCCTGCTCCGCCCGCTCCGCAGCGATCTGCTCCTCCGCCTGCAGGTGCTCCTGGAGGAGGTGGTGGTTGTAGGCGGCTTCGGCCTGCGCCTCCCGGAACTGCTCCTAATGCATCTGCCTCACACTGTCCATATATTGGGCACGGGCCTCGCCGATGGTCATGGTGCAATGCACCGGCGAGGATGGCGCAGAGGAGGGGGTTGGCGCCGGATCGTCGACTACCATGTTCTCCGTTGGGACGTCGTCATCCTCCGGCTGCCTACCGGCCAGCCGGTCGGTAGCAATGGCTGCCATCTCCTTGTGGTCCGTCGTCTGCCCCTCCCGAAGAGCGCTGGAGCGCGAGGAAGCCATGGTGGGCAGTAGTGGTGTGGATAGGAGAAAGGGAACGGATGCGGATGACTGTGGCTATGGCCGGCGCAGCAGTTTATATAGCAATGGTGGGCGGGAGGAGGGACGGACGTGTGGCGCCAGAGTAGCTGCCTCGGCAACTGCGTATCATTAATGTGGGCGGCAGATGGACGGATGGACAACACTTGTGTCGTTTGAAGGCGGAGCAATCGCCTGCACCGGGAAGCGGGGCGGGCGGCGCTGAATGTTTCGGGCGGAAAGCGCGCGCGGGCAAGGAGATGACTTTACTTGGAGAGGATGACAATGGGGACCCACCAGGTCCATAGCCTCATGTACGCAAGTGCCTCCTGATTATATATATATGTATAAAACTATACTCCCTCCGTCTAGGTGAATAAGTCGTATTAGAAGGTGCATCACGACCTAGGTGCAAGTAGATTGGTGGAAAAGAAGAATATTTCTCTCTTCTAAACACAACATTTAATCACAGCAGTTAAGAGGATGCCTTATTAGCTACCCATGCAGGCCATCGTAATTCATAGCATGCAAAGCGCTTTTATTTCTTGCCTAATAACCGCATGGACGTGCTGCATGCACTGGTCCTTACTCGAGGAAAAAAGGGAGGAAAGGGGTTTCCATGGGAGACAACGAGGCAGAGGTGGAAGCGCTCGCTGGAGTCATTTATTTTGCTTCCCTGGTTTCCTGACATCACGGTCCCACACCATTGTCAACCTATGTAGTAGTGAATAAATGAGAGAATTGCTCAAGAAGCGGCCGACAGCTTGGACCAAGCCGCTCGAGCAGTATTTGTGTTTTTGAGGTGTGAGCACTGCAGAGTTTTTCGATGTTTAACCCAGATATTAATTTTTCTCCTCTAAACAACAACGAAAACATCGCTGCAGGTATTAACTGGGCGGCTGTGGCCCGTCTAGCCCAGGCTAGATATCCAGCCCAGATATTAATTTTTTTTCAAGCTGAAAATGGCTAGCCCAGCTATACTTTTTTTAGGAATACCCAGGCAAGGTCAAGTTGTTATTCTCCGCCTCGCTGGGCTGCAAATCTTTCCTAGGAGGGATGCATTAGGCTTAACAAGAAAATGGGCTTTAAGAAATAATAAATGGGACGTAATTATAAAAACTGGGCAGTAACTATAAAAAATGCACCAAACACGTGATTACTTTATAAAATATTATTTTTGGATATTGAAAATTTTAATTTCATTAATTGTTGCGAGCGCAATGTTTCGTTGGATTTTTACGTAATATTAATTTATTTAATCTCACTAGAAATTTTGGGATAAAAATATTTCGGATCCCATCAAAATGTGGGAAATTTTATTGAATTCTGTTTTGAACGGTTGGTTGAAATGGTCTGTACTTTTAACAAACTGTAAATGGGCTGTAGTAAATTCCATTAGAATTCAAAAATGGGCTACACATTCTTACAAATCTCAAATGGGCTATAAGTTCTCTGCCACACACTTCTGGCCTTACTAAGTTGACGCGTCCCCGAAAAAAAACAGAGTTGACGCGTATGCAAGGCTTTGTCAACTTATAGTCTACACACGGTTCTAGTAGCAGTGGCCGTTGGATGTCCATCCAACGGATGCTGTGCTTCTTCTTCAATCTCGGATATTCTAGCTTCACCCACCCAAAAAATGATTCCTCCCCCTGACATCTAGGGCGCACCGTTTCAGAAGTTGACCTGTGGGCCTACTACGTTGACGTACCAAGGGCTTTGTCAACTTAGTCAATATAAACGATTCTAGCTGCAATGACCGTACGATGTCCATCCAACAACCGTAGTGCTTCTTCAACCTCTGGTCTTCTTGCTCTAGCCGGCCAAAGCAGCGCCGGTCGTGCCGCCTGCTCCTGCCTCTCGTGGCCGGCTGTGCTGCCGCGGAGGCCTCACCGCCTCCTACTATTCCCACCGCTGGCCAGGCCCTGCGGCGACGGCAACATCACACCGCAGCCGAACGAGTGAACCCTCATACTCCTCTCCGCGTGGGCATCCACTGCCGCGTCTTCACAGGCTCTGCCTCGTCCCCTTCCTAGGCCTCACCGTCATCCACTGCCCTGGTGTTCTCGGCGCGGCATGGTCAACGTGGTTAAGGAACGACTTCCATCGGACGTGGACTGTACGTGGAGAGGCTGACAGCTGGGTCCACGGCGGCAGCAAGGAAGTGCCTCCTTATTACGCGGAAAATAATGATTCCTTCACCTAACAGCAGGGACCCACCGGACGGGCCATCGTATTTCACGAAAAAAAACGTTTCCCCCCTGACTGCTGGGACCCACCAGCTACACCTTCGCACGCAAGGAAGTGCGTCCGGGCAAAAAAAAACGATTCTCCCCCTGACTGCTGGGACCCACCAGCTACATCTTCGCACGCAAGGAAGTGCGTCCGGGCAAAAAAAAAGAAAACCAAAACGATTCACCCCCCTGACTGCTGGGACCCACCGGCCCCCCGACTGCTGGGACCCACCAGCTACATCTTCGCACGCAAGGAAGTGCGTCCGGGAAAAAAAAATGATTCGCCCCCTGACTACTGGGACCCACCAGCTACATCTTCGCAGGCAAGGAAGTGCCTGACAGTCGGGACCCACCTGGTCGAAGCGTACGTAGCGTTGTCATTTTGGTCGCGAATGTGTACGTACATACTGGTTGATGTAGAGGCGCGCACGTGTCGTAGTAGAGGTGCACACGTAGCATGTACACGTACGTACAGCGGCCAGGGTGCAAGAAAGAAAATACGGCCACGTATGTGTACATACGGGCGGGGTCTTGAATGCCTACTTGCGCATATGTATGGCGAGGGCTCGTGTACATGGCTAGGTCGGAACGTAGAAACAACGTCGTCGTCGTGTTCATGGGTCGGAACGGAATGTGTGGTCGTGTTCATCGGGAGGGCTTGGACGAAAGAGGTGATGGAAACGAGGCCTGGCGTACCGCAAAACGGAGGAAACGGACCTCCTACGGTCGAAACGGGGGTCCTGTTGATCGGGAGGGGTGTGGTGTACCACAAAACGGAGGAAACGGACTTGTGTTGGAGCGCTACGGTCGAAATGGGGGTCCTGTTCATCGGGAGGGGTGTGGCGTACCGCAAAACGGGACTCCACAGGATACTATTCATCTCCACCGTCGACCCCCTCCAGCCTCCATGAGCTACTGTTCATCCACCGTCGACCTCCTCCAGCCTCCACGGGCTCCTGTTCATCCAGCCTCCACCGCGCGCTACTCCACCGGCTACTATTCAACCACCCCTCCACCATCTACTGTTCATCCAGCCCTCCACACCACGGGGTCCTGTTCAACCACCCCTCCATGGGCACCCCTCCACCGTCTACTGTTCATCCTGCCCTCCACACCACAGGGTCCTGTTCATCCAACCCTCCACCACACCACGGGGTCCTGTTCATCCAGAGGCAACGCTACCGCTCATTGTTCATCCAACCCCCCCGCAACGCTCACTATTCATCCCATCGATCGGCTTCAGTTAGCAGCAGTAGCCAAGGAATCGCTCGATCGGGTTCAGTTAACAGCCATCGATCGATCGCTCGGGTTCAGTAACGCGTAGCCTGCAGTGCAATCGCTCGGGTTCAGTTAGAGCCCAATGCCTCGCTCGGGTTCAGTTAGAGCCAACACCTCGCACACACGCGCGTACATGTACGAGAGAAACGCGCATCGCTCGGCCCCTGACCTCCCACCGTAACCGGGAACTCCCTGAAATTTTCCTCCCCCTCGCTTCTACCATGGTTTTTTCCGTCATGGACGGCCCAAAGAATGTCATGCAGCTGCGTCTCCAGCCCGCCCAGGACGAAAAGCCCATTTTCTGTCATGATTTTTTGTCATAGAAGTAGGAGCCCACCACATCTATGATGATACCGGGTTTTGTCACAATTATCGTCATAGAAGTGTCATATGTATGACAGAAAAATTTCCGTTCAGCCCAAAATGTCACGGATGTGTCTTTTTTTGTAGTGTAAAACATAAAAGTAGGTGCTGTTATCATAAAATTAGAATATATTACTAAATATTATAAATAGCGAGTGTGGAATGATGATGGGTCGGTGTGCGGAATTGTTTAGACAATTGTTAACAAGACCGATAGTCGTCATTGCAATTTCATATGAGGGAGAGGCATAAGCTAACATACTTTCTCTTCTTGGATCATATGCACTTATGATTGGAACTCTAGCAAGCATCCACAACTACTAAAGACCATTAAGGTAAAACCCAACCATAGCATTAAAGCATCAAGTCCCCTTTATCCCAAACGCAACAACCCCCTTCCTCGGGTTTATGCTTCTGTCACTCAAGCAACCCACTATAAGCGAATCATGAACGTATTGCAACACCCTACAACGGGAATCCCTCACGCTTGCGCAACACGGAGGGCACAATAGGACAGCACCAAAATAAAACATACAACTCATACCAATCTAGATCCTCAATCAACCCAAAGACAAAGGATATCTACTCAAAACATCATAGGATGGCAACACATCATTGGATCATAATATGTGGCATAAAGCACCATGTTCAAGTAGGGATTACAGCGGGGTGCGAGAGAGTGGACCGCGTAAAAGAGATGTGGATGGTGATGATGATGGTGATGTTGATGAAGACGATCACCGCGACGATGATTCCCCTCCCGATGGCACTCCGGCGCCACCGAGAGTGTAGCGACCTGACCTCAAATAGTCAAGTCTCTGTGCTTCAGTGTCATCCCTGGATCGGTAATGCTGACACACACAGTACTCGAAGGGTTTATAACAGGGTAGCAATCACACACTTATTACATCGAATGTCTCAAAAGAGAACTTATTACAATAATATGGCTTAAGGCCATCTAATGCGATAACAGCGGAAGGCTTGGAATATAAGTGAGTCCATCAACTCCAACAACATAGCTGAGCTGCACGACAACGACCTAACGAACCTTACTCCTCGTCTGAAAAGTCTGCAACATAATACGTTGCAACCCAAGAACGGGTCAGCACATGGAATATGCTGGCAATGTAACACAGTAGGACAAGAACAAAAATAATACTATCACTACATGCATATTTGGCTGGTGGAAAACTCTATGGTTATAATTTTGCGAAAAGCCAAATTTTCCCTACAACAAGGAATAGATTTTTAATTTAACTATCATGGTGGTTGAACAAATATTGAGAGGGTAACCCCAACTCAATCCCAATTAAAGTAATTAACAACCCAACAATATTAATTAAGAGTTATGAGATACATGTGATAACCCAAGTACTAGATACTCAAGATTGTCCATAACCGGGGACACGGCTAACCATGATTAGATTGTACACTCTGCAGAGGTTTGCGCACTTTTCCCCACAAGACTCGATCGCCTCCGTTGGATTTCTCACACAACATGGTGTTTGAGAAACGGATGACCGAGACATAGTCTTTCAGAAACATTAACTCTCTACTCCGGGTAGACCATACCAAACCTACAAAACCCACTACCTGCTGATCCACCTCTTCAAGAGCTTCACGTAACTTAATCAACTATGCTAGAGCCCATAATAGCTTGTAGCTGCACACGAAAGTTTCGAGCATGAATCATCTCAGTTCCCTTTGAGCCTAGGTGGCGGTCCATAGGAAGATCACACGGATACCCCAGGATTTCAAAAAAAAACAGACAACACTGGGTTCCCCAGGTGCCTCAATCCACCCAAATGTTAATTTAAGTTGCCACCTTAAGTTGAACCATTAATTAATAACCTCACATCTGTCATGGATTTCACTCAAACCCAAACCACGTCTACGAGCATAGCATAGCATAGCAATATAAGCAACACGTAGAAGTAACTCCCAAGGGTTTGATAGTAACAGGGTAATAGGTTCTATCTCAACAACTACTTGCCAACCCACAAGTTAATGACGTCCTAATCATGCAATGTTTGAGGATTGGAACTAATGCATAAAAACTGGGTATGAAAAGAGTATGATCAATGTGTTACTTGCCTTGCTGACGATCCGCGAAACCTAGAGACTCGTAGTAACACGCTTCGCACTCCGGGTGTTCTATCGCAAACAAACAATAACATACATAAGCAACAAGCAAAGATGCACAAGCAAAACTCAAATACGAGGGGTTGACCAGAAAGTTCAACTTAAGAACTCCGGTACGCAAAAAGAATCAAATTACTAATCTGAACTAAGGTCCATTTACTAATCTGAACTAAGGTCAAATTTTACAGTAGCAAAAACTTGTGCAAGTTGGTTAAACAGAAAGAGGGTCTCAAGATGAAGATCTAGGCGCTTGAATCGCCTGATTCCGACTAACGAGCGAAAAGATAAACAGAAACTAAGATCGGATCAGAAATCGCTATCGAGAAAAATCACAGATAAATCCAATAAAAAGAAAACCGACGAACAGTCTAACGAGCGAGCGTTCGTCAGCTGTGACTAACGGGCGAAAACCGTTCGTTAAAACGAACGTATGGACGAATGTCCGCTAAATAGAAGAACCGAGAAAAACTGGCGAACCGATCTAAAAAACGAACTAGGGTTCCTAAAAAAACCGAACGGGTTAAAAAAACCGGCGGCTCGGGTCCGGCGCGGTACCTCCGGCGAGGCGGGGTTGGGCGGTGGGGCGGCGGGGCTCGGCGGCGGCGGTGGCAGCAGGCGCGGGCGGCGGCGGCTGCGAGCGCGGGCGGCTGTGGGCGGTAGGCGCGGGCGGCGGCGGCTGGCGCGGGCGGCTATAGGCAGCGCGAGCGGCGGTGGTGGTGTGGTGGTGGGGGGCCGGGTGGTGCATATATAAAGGGGGAGGGGGGGCGACTTGGAGGAGGGGGCAAGGCGCGGCGGAGGCGGAGTCCGGCTCGGACTCCGGTCCGAGCTTGACGGCGGCGGCGCTCGCGCGCGGGAAGGCGTCGACGGCTTGGGCCGGCGGCCCGGCTGGGTTCGGCCCAGTCGGCTGGAGATTTTTTTAAAAACAATTTCGCCGATAGAAATAAAATCCTAGAAAATAAAATAAAAATCTAAAAATGCCAAAACAAATTTTCACCATCTAAATAAAATATTTAGAACGAGATGAACATTTTCTTGGCCCTAAAATGTAATTTTGAAAACGTGCAATTTTTCTAATGCAAATAAAGTCCAAATAAAATCGAATAAAAATCAAAATAAATGATTTTAATATTTTTCCTCCAATATTTCAATTATTTTGGAGAAGTCATATTATCTCCTCTCTTATATTTTAATACGAAATATTTTTCGGAGAGAAAAAAAAATATGAAAATCAAAATCCTCGTTTCATTATTTGATAAGAATCAAATATGAAAACCAGGAAATCCCCAACTCTCTCCGAGGGTCCTTGTGTTGCTTAGGATTTTGAGGATTGCGAAAACGAAAATGCAATAAAATATGATATGCATGCATGACCTATGGATAACATTCCAAATTGAAAATTCGGGATGTTACAGAGAGAGGAGGAGACGTTCTCCCCCTTGTGCTTCCTCCTCCATGACCTCCCCCCTGGATGGGGAGAGGTTCTCCCTCTGGTCCTTGGCCTTCATGACGATGATGGCCCCTCCGAGATCCTCCTCCACACCCTTTGATGATGATGGCCCCCTCCGGCAGGGTGCCAGAGAGGGCCTAGATTCATTTCTCATGGCTACAGAGGCTTGTGGCGACGATAATCTAGGTTATTTTCTTAAGGTTTGGGAATTTATAGGAGAGGTTGGCATCAAGAATAAGTCAGGGGGCTCCACGGGAAGTCCACGAGGCACAGGGGAGCGCCCAGGGGGGTGGGCGCGCCCCCACCCTGGTGGGGCCCACGTGACTTCCTTCTGGTAGATTTTTGTTCCAGTATTTTTTTATATTTTCCAGAAAAATTCTCCGTTGATTTTCATCGCATTCCGAGAACTTTTATTTCTGCACAAAAACAACACCACGGTAGTTCTGCTGAAAACAGCGTCAGTTCGGGTTAGTTCTAATAAAATCATGCCAAAATCATATAAAACTATTGTAAACATGGCATGAATACTTCATAAATTATAGATACGTTGGAGATGTGTCACCCGTTACGGCCTATCGAAATTAAGCCCAGTAGCTTCATCTTGGCCGTCCAATATGATTCCAGCCCGTTGTAACTTCCGGCCCATGTATGGCCCATGATGTCTTTCGGCCCATATGAGGCCCTTTGTAACTCTCGGCCCATTAAAGGCCCGAGATGAAACTGGCCCATAATGAACAGTGTATCGCTTTATACCCATTAACGACCCATTATTCCATCGGCCGTTTCCAGCCCATGTTAACTTTCGGCCTTCTAAGGGCCCATGTATTATTGGGCTCATTTCTAGATTTCGGTTAGATACGGTCCGTTACTGGCCTATTCCGTTTGTGGGCCAAATACAACCCGTGGTTACATTCGGCCCGTTTGTGGCTCGTTAACCCATTGGGCTGTTTTCATAGCGTTATCAAATACGGCCTATTAACGACCCGTTATGGTCCACGAATTGTACGACCCATGTTTGGCGAAATGATTATATGCCCCGTAGAAGGCCCATGGATCCTACGGCCCGTTGAATACCAATGGAGTCTATGGCCCGTAGAAGGCCCATGGATCATACAACCCGTAGAAAGTCCATGGATCCTACGGGCCGTAAAAGGCCCATGGATCCTATGGCCCGTAGAAGGCCCATAGATCCTACGGCCTGCAGCAGGCCCATGGTTACAACAGTCCGTGTGTTGCCATGATTATTGCGGCCTAGTTACCAAAACTAGGTTATTGTGGCCACTAAAAAACGTGGAAAAAGAGCTGCAGTGACTACAAGCAAACAACTAAACAAGACAATAAGGAAATAAATAAGCAAGCAACTAACACTAGCCTATTATAGCTATTACACATATTACATCCACTAGGCATCAAAGGTCGCCACTGGTGCAAATATAGGGAACAAAGCAGCATATTACATACACTGGCCGTCAAAATTGGCCACCACTGCAAATAAACGCAGCAGCAAAACAAGTCCATAACTGAAACAACTTCATAAGAGCTCAAGAAACGTTATCCTGGGTATCCACCATGCTGGCAACAAGCTTAGCAAGCTTATTAGCTTTGTCCTGTTTGGCGCTAAAATCCTCCAACGCTTGCTGTTGCACTAGAAAGTATGCATCTGAATGCTCCAGGGACTTTCGCAGTCCTTCTGCTTCTTGTCGCAGCATAGCTGATCGATGTCTTTCAGCTTGTAGTTGAGACTCAAGAAACCAAATTGATTCAGACAGTGAGTTTGAATAGCTTGTCCAAGCGGTAGTGGCCAGTAACTCGAACAGTAAACCAAGACAGGACTTTGGGGTTGTTTTCCTTAGTTGTTTTATCAGCTTTGTTGGAGACCAACAAGGATGTCTCACGATCCTGAACCTTATCTGCATTACTTCCTTTATCATTGCTTAATAAGGCACTCTTCCCCAATATTCTGTCAGCATTCTAAAAGAAGAAACAAGCAGACACATAACAGGTTTAGCATGTACTAGTATATGAAACTCATTTTGTGAACCAGTTCATTAGTAAAGTGGACAAGATTAAACTACCATGTATTCTATTTCCAAGTAGTACATTCTAAAAGCATCAAGCAAACATATATCTATGTCCTGTGGTCACTGCATTGTCTTGCCAAATCAAAATAGAGACACGGTTCAAATCATATAAATTCAAGAGAAAGCAGCACTGAAAGAATACAGAGCGTGGGAAACTAAATGACACAACAAGATTTCAGATGGGTACCATGGGTCTACATGTACAGAAACACTATTGGCCCTGTTATGATGCTAGTAATGTGCATGATATGAGAAGTCAACTGTATACACAATTGAAATTGAAATCAACAGAGCTATTTATGAGAGCAAACCTGTTAAAGAAACATGCGTAAACATACCTGTTGTGCCATTGGAGTTTCCATTGGATAGTTAAATTTAAAAATAAGTTTGTATGAGTAAATACAGTGATACAGGAGCAAAGCAGTATGCACGATAGCAATGGAATCTTAAATGAGAACAGTTGTTCTTCAGGTTTAAGCACTTGTTCTACATGAACAGAGTACAATAAGACGCAAGCATATAGTACTTAAAATAAAATGAGCTCATAGACCTTACCACATTCTTGGTTCGGGACCAGTAAAGAACAAGGCATTCCCAGTCATTGTCTAGTAAATGTGTCTCAGGAGAACATAAGGGAATTTGATGAGTTTCTTTGCTAGTGAAGTACGTTTTCTTCAGGTAATTCCGATACTGCCACCAAGCATTCTTGAAGATAGCAGAGGTATTAGCACAGGTTACCTCATCCTGAGTTTCCAAATCGGTCCTTCTCCATAGAGAAAAATGGGAAAATTTGCTGTCTTATAACCATCATGGAGGTAGAATGTATGGGACAAAGCAAAGTTATTGCCATGAATAACATTACTTACACATAACTCCTGGACAAACACCTACAACTGGCATTTTCCTTCATCTTCAGTATAATATTTCCATGATGGGAAGATACACACATAGGATTTAACAACATCAAATGCGATAGATGCTAAACTATGAATGGCTGGTTGTGTTTCCTCCACAGGAATAGGTGTACTAAATGGTGGAGTTGGGGTTCGCCGTGGTAGTACTGGCGCTTTGGGCACTGGAGCTGCCTTACTAACTGCTCTTTTTTGGGAGCTCTGTGATGGAGATGGTGCTGTGGCAACAGGATCTGGGTTACTATCTGCTGGGGTTGGGGTTAGATTGGGTGAAGCTGGTTCTCTGTCAATCGCAGTAGGGGTAAAATCTGCGAGAGTCTGGGTTATGTGTGGTAGGGCTGGTTCTCATGCATGTACAACTGGGGTGCTATCTCCACTAAGAGGTAGCACTATTTTATTTGAAGACCGTGTTTTTACTCCGCTAGATACTGCCATCACCCGCTCCACTTCAAATGGCTGATAAACAGGAAACATAATTGAATGTACAAACATTATATGAGAGACAGATGCAATAGATAGTGTGGAAAAAAAGGGCATTAAATAATTGACATGTATATTGTTTAACTAAAACGGATAGCATGACATAATTTCACATATATGATGTCTATCTAAACTGGATAGCATAGCATAACATAATTCAAAGATATGATGACTAACTAAACAAGATCACTTGACATAATTCACATACATGTTGTCTAGGTAACCAAGATCGCATGAGTTAATTCACATATGTGATTTATATGCTAAGCGAAGGGCATTCACATATACGATGTCTGAACTAAGAACATGGTGATGAATATTGTGTATATGATTTCTAAACTATACAATGCAAGAAATCATATGCATGATATGAGCAGTAGAACCGTGCCAAGTTAGAGCATACACCTCGGTGGGGGAATAGGGCTGGCCATCTGTCTCTGAATCCATCTCTGAGGATCTATTGGGACCCAACAAGAGATCTGCTTCAACAGGTAGCACTGTCTGCTCTGAAGGCCTTGTTTTCACTCTAGATTTTTCCATCACCCACTGAAATGACTGATTCACAGGAAGTGTAGTTTAATGTACAAACACTATCGACAAATGGAAATTTAATGAAGAAAAGGATGGGATAGATATCATTCAAATATATGGCCTGATTAAACTTGATGACATTGCACATTTCACATATATTATGGCTGGCTAAAAGACATGAGACTGCATAATTCCCATATATGATATTGAAACTAAACATGTGGCATTACAGAACATGTCTAAACTAAGCAGATGACATATATGATGTCGAAAGTAGGCACTGCAAGGCAACATATGCATGATATGACTAACATCATCATGCCAAGTTAGAGCAAATACCTTGGGGGGGGGGGGTAAATAGGAGTGGTCAACTGCGTCTGAATCCGCCTCAAAACAAATATCTTCCTCTAGATTACAATCTGGAGAGGGGGGGGTTGCCATTGAACCCACCATGGAGCGATGTTTGCATGACATTGTATTGCCGCGCAAAACTCTTCTCTTTTTCTCTACATGTTCAACATGACTATGTACCATATCTGACATGCATACAAAAATATAGTGAGATTATGTAAGGAGAGCATGCAGAATTCTAGAGTAATGGTAACAACCAGTGGATGGATACAAAAATAATGCCAGCAGGCTGATGATTGCTTTAATTTAATAAAAAAACAAATGATGATTGCTTTACTATTTGTTTCCCACCCAAGATGAACAACATAGGCATACCCTAGGTGAACCAGATATTAGACAGACATACTATTCATTACTGCCTCGATATGTGCCCCACAACTAATTTAGAACTCAAGTTTGAACATCAATTTGGACTTGACTTGGAGTCTAAGAGGTGAACATGACAATAAAGTAGTAGGTAATATTAAGCAATGCATAACATAAGAAGAAACAAAAGAGTGCGACCTCTCTTGTGGACCTGCGTACTCCTCAGGTTCATCTGCTGAGTCGATGATGGTGATGCCGTTGTGGTGGGTGCGGTGGCAAGGAAGGAGATCTGAGGCGGCGAAAGACGACCAGGAGTCATGATGTCTAGTTTGGTGGATGCTTCTGTCGATGGAGCAGCTCAGGTGAGGTGGACGACGTTGCGGCAGGAGCAGGATAAACCACACAAAGTTTTCTTCGACACCTACCTGTAACTGAAGTAATTCTGTAAGGGCTCATTTGGCTTGCATGATTCTAAAAACGCGGGGATAGGAGGAAAAACACCGAAATAGGATAGGAATGCACATAGGAAACAAAGCATTTGTGAACACAATATTTCTGTCAACTTGGGTGGTTGGTTCATAGGAAAAGGAGGAGGAGAGGAATGAAAAGAAACATGGCCAAAATAAAGTGAAACCATATGAAAGCGTGTACATTTAGAATGTTATTCTGCCACTAATGCACTTGGTATTGTTTTCATGCATAGGATTTTGAAAAGTAGGTCCAGGTGAATGCTTTGCTCCATTCCTTTCAACAAAATGCATGAATAATTGAATAGTAGAGTGCCATAGGAAAATTTCCTATTGCTATGTTTTTCCATTGAACCACACTAGCCCTAATGGATCGACATGAATGTAGAGAATATGTGATGCGACAAGTGTACAACCTCTTTGCCGTAGCCGTCTCGACCTCAGCATCATTGGATTGGTCGCTGAAGAAGTTGAGGCAGAGGTGGTTGTCGAAGGTGTGGAGGAAGATCTGAGGAATCTGTAGACAGCGTCTAGGGCACTGCTCTGTTGTGATGGATCGTTCCGTCCTTGGAGCAGCTCCGGTGAGCCGTAAGACGTCAAGGCTGAAGCAGCACAAGACAGACATCGTTAATCTCAAGTGGGATTCTAATAGCATCTCCAATAGATGATGTAAAATGCAAGACCAAAAAGTGATAGATGTAAAATTTACATCACCAAAAACCAACTGACTACAACAGATGAGGTAAAAACTGTTGACTCTGAACTTAACTGTCGAAACTGAAATTTACTGTGGAATCTGAATGTTACTGCCGAAACTGAACGCAATGGTAGCAGAGAGGCACTTCACATGGGATAGTTTAGGGAGGGCCTGCAATTCATCTACAATCTGCACCCCCTGAGCCGCCAGCCACCACCGGCCGAACCCCGCGCCGCCCCGAAACAACTCCCCACCGCCGCCTCGCCGTCCCGAAACAACTCCCCACCGTCGGTCCGCCGCCGCCCCGGCCAGCCCTCTAGCCCCATAGATAGTGGGGTACCTCTCCAGTGAGCCACCCTCCCCGCCGCGGGTGGTTCTTCCTTAACTCCGGCGAGACCCACCACCCCCTGAAAATCGATGGACCCAAAAGTCGATTCAGTCGACTGAAGTGTAGCTAAACCGGAGCAGAGTAGCAGCACGAGTGAGGGGGAGAGCAGCAGCACGAATGAGCAAGCAACAGCCGGAGCAGCAGTAGCAGCTCGAGTGAGCGAGCGAGAGCCGAAGTAGTAGCGGCAGCGCGAGCAAGCGAGCGAGAGCCAAAGCAGCGGCAGCGCGAGCGAGCAAGAGCCGGAGCAGCAGCAGCGGCAGCGCGAGTGACCGAGCGACAGCCGGAGCAGCAGCAGTAGATCTGGCTGGTATGGCCGCCGCCGCCGAAGGGGCCTCGCACTGGGGAGAGCCGCCATGGAGATGTCGCCTGCGGCGCCGGCTTTGAGGTAGCTGCTCCATGGGGGTGCGGGATGGAGTACCGTCAGCGCCGGGAGGTCGAGTTAAGGAGAAGGTGCGATGTGATGAGTGTACAACCTCTTTGGTGGCGCCGAGTAGGCCCCGGCTTTGTCCGAGGACTCGGTGAGGATGCTGCAGTTCCGGTGGAGCAGGTTAAGGCGGCGCTGTGGGGATGGAGCAGCCGCGATAGACGAGGCGATCGTCGGAGCAGCTCCTTGGAGGTGGAGGACGGGGCGGCTGAACCGGCGGGACAACGAGATGGACGACGGATCCTCATCCGAGAAGGTGGTTGAGGGACATCGAGCTGTTGCGGTGGACGACATCGTCGGGGAAGAGGCTCCAACTAGGCAGAGGTGAGGTGGCGGAGGGAGGAGGGTGGGGTTTCGCGGCTAGAGCAGAGAGGTTATGGCGGCCAGGGATTTCGAATGGCGAAAAGGATGTGATGGGAGGGGGGAACCATGACTTAGGGACGCGCTTGTCCAAAATGTAGGGTGTGTTACAAAAGTACCCCCACAAATTTGAACTAGCAGGCCTTTCTGCTCAGGGTTAGAAGGGGGATTTCGCGTGTCAGGATTTGGCAGCTGGAGGGAGTTTTCGCGCGCGTTGTAATTTCGAGATTGCAAGGCCCAAGTTGGGAAGGCGCCAGTTTTGGCAACACGATATCAGAATTTTCGGGATATAACAAGGCGCATGTAACGCCCACGATGCGGCTATATCTCCCACGTGTCGAAGCACGACTTAGAGGCATAACCGCATTGTAAGCAATGTCGCAAGTGGGGTAATCTTCACACAACCCATGTAATGAGTAAGGAAAAGAGGTACATAATTGGCTTACACTCGCCACGTCACACAATAGCATAAATATCATTACATTCATCCAGATACAATCAAGGTCCGACTACGGAACCAAAATAAAGAACAACCCAAAATGCAACAAAGTCCCCGATCGCCCCAACTGGGCACCACTACTGATCGTCTGGAAAGGAAATGTAGTATCGTCCTGAGTCCTCATCGAACTCCCACTTGAGCTCGGTCGAATCACCTGGAGCGGTATCATCGGTCCCTGCATTTGGTTTTGGAAGTAATCTGTGAGTCACGGGGACTCAGCAATCTCACACCCTCGCAATCAAGACTATTTAAGATTATATGAAGGGTAAAAGGTATGAGGTGGAGCTACAGCAAGCACTAGCATATATGGTGGCTAACATACGCAAATGAGAGCGAGAAGAGAAGGCAAAGGCGCGACCGATAAACTATGATCAAGAAGTGATCCTAGAACAACCTACGTTCAAGCATAACACGAGACCGTGTTCTCTTCCCGGACTCCATCGAAAAGAGACCATCACGGCTACGCACATGGTTGATTCATTTTAAATTAAGTTTAGTTTCAGGTTTTCTACTACCGGACATTAACAAATTCCCATCTGCCCATAACCACGGGCACGGCTTTCGACAGATCAAATCCCTGCAGGGGTGTCCCAACTTAGCCCATCACAAGCTCTCACGGTCAATGAGGGATATTCCTTCTCCCAAGACAACCCGATCAGACTCGGAATCCCGGTTACAAGACATCTCGACAATGGTAAAACAAGTCTAGCAAGACCACCCGCTGTGCCGACAAATCCCGATAGGAGCTGCACATATCTCGTTCTTAGGGCACACCGGATGATAACTACGTACAACTAAAACCAACCCTCAAGTTGCCCCGAGGTGGCGCTGCAAGTGGCTCTGTTTTGGACCAATATTCAAAGGAGCACTGGCCCGGGGGTTTAAAATAAAGATGACCCTTGAGTCCGAGAAACCCAAGGGAAAAATAGGCTAGGTGGCGAATGGTAAAACCAAGGTTGGGCCTTACTGGAGGAGTTTTATTCAAGGTGAACTATCAAGGGGTTCCCATTATAACCCAACCGTGTAAGGAACGCAAAATCAAGGAACATAACACCGGTATGACGGAAACTAGGGCGGCAACAGTGGAACAAAACACCAGGCATAAGGCCGAGCCTTCCACCCTTTACCAAGTATATAGATGCATTAAAATAGATCAAGATATAATAATGATATCCCAACAATAAACATGTTCCAACAAGGAACAAACTCCAATATTCACCTGCAACTAGCAACGCTATAAGAGGGGCTGAGCAAAGCGGCAACATAGCCAAACAACGGTTTGCTAGGACAAGGAGGGTTAGAGGTTTGACATGGCAATATGGGAGGCATGATAAGAAAGTGGTAGGTATCGTATCATAGGCATAGCAAAAGAGTGAGCATCTAGCAAGCAAAGATAGAAGTGATTTCAATGGTATGGTCATCTTGCCTGCAAAGTTCTCCGAGTTGACGTTAGCTTGATCCTCGTAAACGTACTCAACGGGCTCCTCGATCACGTACTCGTCTCCTGGCTCTACCCAAAGCAAGAACACAAGCAAAGGGAGACACAATCAACCACGTGCAATGCACAAGCAACATGATGCAAAACATGACATGATATGCGGGACGTGATATACAATGCATATGCATGTTTCGGAAAGGAAAGATTGAACCTGGCCTTAACTTGGAAAACCAAGAGTGCCACAAGAAAGATGAGTTGATTTTGGTCAAAATCGATATAAAGATCACCAGAATCGAATGCACAGTTTGCAAATGACAAGCAAAACAAATATGGCACCGATATGCGGTTAACAGCACGAGGCCATCTAAATGCAGCAAGAACAACAAGCTATTTCACTCTAACATAGCAACAAAATACATGGCAGGGATCCGCTCAAGACGCTTGACAAAAGATGAACACTGAGCTACGGCTAATTCACTCAATAGCAGGTTCAAACAAGCATGGCAAAAGTGCAAAAGATATCAGGTTACAGACTTAGTGAAAATAATAACATGCCAGGAATTTAACATCAGGAAGCAATGTTTAGAGCAAGATAACAACATGCTACAGGAACATATCATGGCAAACCAAGGCATGTAATGAAGCTACTCAAAGCATACAACAAAAGTCCCTTACTGACCATAAGCCAAAAGGGATCAGAAAATACAATGGCAACCATGTGAACAGAGCAACTTTCGTTATAGATTCAGACTTAGTAGAAAACTGGAACATGACAAAACAGATGTTAAGTAGGCATGTTTACGAGCTCGATGCACTCACCACAAGGCATTGCATGACAAACTAAGCATACACCGAGCAATTAGACATGGCATAGAAGCTAAACATGGCAAGAACAACATCATATCATGCATGGATAAAAAATAACAACCTTGGCAAAAATGCTTAACACGTAAACATTATGCCATGAACATTTTATAGCAAAAGTAGAGCTCAATTGAGTCAAGCTAGGGCGCTCCATAATTGCAAACAAGGACATGGATGGATAGAGCACAACAATATATACAAAACATCCTTACTGATCATGCTCAAAAGAGACATGGATCACTCTGTAGCAACAAGAATACATGGCATAAAAATATTAACAGGGCAAAGACTTAGAAGATTTCCAAGTCCCTGAAATCAGCAACATTACGAGAGCTACTTTGCATGCTTGTGCTAGTCACCACAGAGATCACAAAAATACATGGCATACACCCCTGTAAAGATGGCATGGCATACTTAAAAACTAATGTAGAGCTCAAGTTCATAGGAGGCACACATCAATCATGGCAAAAATGACAAATGTACAATTACTGATAAGAATCTGAAACTAATATTGCATAGCCCTCGTGCAACAACATTTAGGGCATCAAGATGAGCTCAAATGAACATGGTGCAATGAGATGAAATGAAATACTCGTCGAGACAAACAATTTGATATGCTACACACCAAAAACGGAGCCACGGATGCAGAGTTATGATGCGATGAAATATGCATAAAAATACTAGGGTTAGGGCAAAAAGTCAACCGAATGTCTCAGATCTGGATCCGGATCAGGCGGCATAGAAAACGAGGATGGCCGGGGCTTGCCGAAATCACTTTAGACGGCGGCCGAAGTCGAGGAGGAGGGAGGAGAGGTCACCGGGGCAGTCGCCGGCGCCGGTGGCGAGGTGGCGGGCCGGAAGGCAAGGAGGGCGACGCCCGAGGTGGCGGCGGATGCGGGGCTCGCCGCGGTGGAGCTCTGCTCCGGCCGGCGAGGGTCGCGGCAGCCGGAGGCGGCGATCTGGCGGAGGAGGCAGGCGGCGGCGTCGGTGGGATGGGCCGCTGGGGCCGGCGCTGGGCCTGGCGGGCCCGCGCGGTCGGGGGTGAAGTGGGGCCCGCCCGCAGGACACGTGGCAGCTGCTGATTCATCCGGCGGAGCGGGCGGACGTGTCCGTCCAGCCGGTTTTTGTCCGGCAGCGCGAGGAGAGGGAGGGGTCTAGGGTTTGATCCGAGATTTGGAGTGGGAGGACCTTTTTATAGGTAGGAGGAGCTAGGAGGCTCCAAATTGAGCACGGTTTGCGGCCACGCGATCGTGATCGAACGATCTAGATGATGGAGGGGGTTTAGGTGGGCTTTTGGCCACTTTGGATAGGTGTTGGGCTGCAACACACACGAGGCCTTCTCGGCTCCTCGGTTAACCATTGGAGTATCAAACGAAGTCCAAATGGCACGAAACTTGACATGCGGTCTACTGGTAGTAAACCAAGGCCGCTCGGCAAGTCTCGGTCCAATCCAAAAACGTTTAACACCCGCACACGAAAAAGGTAAAAGGGGGACACCGGAGGACATAGGAGCGCCGGAATGCAAAACGGACAACGGGGAAAATGCTCGGATGCATGAGACGAACATGTATGCAAATGCAATGCACATGGTGACATGATATGAGATGCATGACAAAGACAAAAGCAAGACAAAAGCCCGACATCGAGGAAATATCATAACTTAGTGCCGGAAATGGCAAGAGTTGGAATACAATTATGGCAAGTTACATACGAGGTGTTACAACACTCCACCACTACGAAAGGATCTCGTCCCGAGATCTAGGACTGGAAAGACTCCGGGTACTCAGAACGGAGGTGGTCCTCGCGTTCCCAGGTGGCTTCATGGTTGGAATGATGTGACCACTTGACTTTCAGGAATTTGATAGACTTGTTGCCAGTCTTGCTCTCAGTTTCTTCAAGAATAGCAACGGGGTGCTCATGGTAAGAAAGATCTTCTTGGAGATCAATCTCTTCAAAGTTGGTGGTGCAGTCAGTAGTCTTGAAACACTTGCGAAGCTGAGACACATGAAACACGTCGTGCACGTTTGCAAAGTTGGATGGAAGCTCAAGTTGATAGGAGAGATCACCTCTTTTGCCAATGATCTTGAAAGGACCCACGTATCTCGGGGAAAGCTTCCCTTTGATACCAAAGCGACGAGTACCTTTCATTGGAGAGACATGGAGGTAGACATGGTCTCCGATCTCGAAAGCCAAGTCACGATGTTTGCTATCATAGTAACTCTTCTGGCGCGATTGCGCGGCTTTGAGATTTTCACGAATGACTTTGCACATTTCTTCAGCCTCTGTGATCAAGTCATTGCCAAGAAGTTGACGTTCACCAGTCTTTGATCAATTAAGAGGAGTACGACACTTCCTTCCATAGAGAATCTCGAATGGGGCCTTGCCCGAACTCGCTTGGAAGCTGTTGTTGTAGGAGAACTCGGCATATGGAAGACAATCTTCCCACTTCATACCGAAAGAAATGACACATGCCCTGAGCATATCTTCAAGAATTTGATTGACTCGCTCGACTTGGCCACTGGTTTGAGGATGAAAAGCTGTGCTGAAGCGAATGTTGGTGCCCATGGCCTTCTGAATAGATCCCAGAACTTAGAGGTAAAGATGCTGCCACAATCTGACGTTATCAACTGCGGAATGCCGTGTAGAGAGATAATCCTGGCGGTATATAGCTCTGCCAACTGAGCTGCTGTGATAGATTCTTTGATAGGAAGAAAATGAGCCACTTTGGTAAGCTTGTCAATGAAAACAAAGATAGCATCATTGCCACGCTTGGACTTTGGAAATCCAGTCACAAAGTCCATCTCAATATGGTCAAACTTCCATTCTGGAATGGCAAGAGGTTGGAGGAGACCAGCTGGTCATTGGTGTTCTGCTTTCACTCTTCTGCAGACATCATATTCATTCACGAACTGAGCAATCTCGCGCTTCATTCGAGTCCACCAATACGACCGCTTGAGGTCCTGGTACATCTTTGTATTTCTAGGGTGAATAGAGAGGAGTGAATTATGAGCCTCGTTCATAATGACTTTACGAAGGTCACCTTTAGGAACAACAATGCGATCCTCGAAGAATAGAGTATCCTTGTCATCAAGACGATAGCACTTGTACTTGGGTTGACTCTTGGCAATCCCAATCTTCACCTTCTTCACCATAGCATCAAGAAGTTGAGCCTCGCGAATCTGATCTTCCAAAGTGGGAGAGACTTGGAGGTTGGCAAGGACTCCTTGAGGAACAACTTGGAGATTAAGTTTGCAGAAAGCTTCACAAAGCTCTGGTTGGTAAGGCTTGAGAATCAAACTGTTGCAGTAAGCCTTCCTGCTCAATGCATCAGCAATTACATTGGCCTTTCCTGGAGTATATTCAATACTCAGATTATACTCTTGAATCATTTCGACCCAATGAGTCTGCCTGAGGTTGAGGTTTGGCTGAGTGAAGATGTACTTGAGACTCTTATGATCAGTGAAGATGTCCACTTTTCTTCCCAACAAGAGATGTCTCCATGTAAAAAGAGCATGGACAACTGCCGCCAACTCGAGGTCATGAGTGGGGTAGTTCTTTTCATTGGGCTTCAACTGGCGAGAGGTATAGGCCACAACTTTCTTCTCTTGCATCAACACTGCACCGAGACCTTGAAGGGAAGCATCACAGAAGACCTCGAATGGTTTGGATTCATCAGGAGGAGTCAGAACTAGAGCTGTGACTAACTTCTCTTTCAGGGTGTTGAAAGCGATGTCACATTCGGGTGACCAGATGTACTTCACATGCTTCTGGAGAAGGTTGGAAAGAGGCTTCGCAATCTTTGAGAAGTTCTCAACGAACCTTCGACAATAGCTTGCGAGCCCAAGGAAGCTGCGGAGTTTCTTCACATTCTGAGGTGGTTCCCAATTCACAATTGCAGACACCTTCTCAGGATTAAAAGCTATGCCCTTGGCGGAGATGATATGCCCAAGGTAGAGAACCTCATTGAGCGAAAACTCGCACTTTGAAAACTTCGCATAGAACTGATGTTCTCTGAGTTTATCCAGCACCAATCTCAAGTGCTTGGCATGATCCTCCTTGTTCTTGGAAAAGACCAAAATGTCATCGAGGTAGACCAAGACGAAGTCATTTGTGTAGGCGTAGAAGATGAAGTTCATCATGCGAGAGAATGTTGGAGGAGCGTTGACAAGGCCGAAAGACATGACAATGTATTCATATGAACCATAGCTTGTTCTGAACGCTGTCTTGGGCATATCTTCTTCACGAATGCGAATCTGATGATAGCCCATACGGAGATCAAGCTTGGAGAATACTTGAGCACCTTTGAGTTGTTCGAAAAGCTCATTGATGTTGGGAAGTGGGTACTTGTTCTTTATGGTCTTCTTGTTCAATGGACGGTAGTCGACACAAAGTCGGTCCGTTCCATCCTTCTTCTTGACGAAAAGAACACCACAATCCCATGGAGAAGAACTTGGACGGAAGAGACCCATATGTTCTTGAATATCGAGTTGTTTCTTCAGCTCCTTAAACTCTTCAGGTCCAAGATTGTAAGGACGTTTGCAAACAGGTTTCGTGCCAGCTTCAAGATCGATGACGAATTCAACTGGCCAGTGCGGAGGCATTCCTGAAAGCTCTTCTGGAAAGACACCTTGATATTCACAAACGACTAGAATCTGAGAGATGGCATCCAGCTCGCCCTTCTTGTTGAGAGAAAACAGTCAGATGGTATCATCACGAGCGGCAAAGACGATTACATCCTCAGACGAATGCGTCAACTAAATCTGCCTAGCAGCATAATCAAGCTGAGCGTTGTGCTTAGAAAGCCAGTCCATTCCGAGAATAAGATCAATATCCGAGTTACTAAGGACCACTAGAGAGGACATAAACTTATATTCGCCCAACGTGATTGTAACATCCGGGACGCAATTGTTAGATGTCATTTGCTTGCCCGGGGACACAATCTTCAATGGGAAAGGAATCTTTTCGGTCACAAATTCATGCTTGGCAACAAATGGTCTTGAAATGAAAGAAAGCGATGCACCAGTATCAAAAAGAACTTTTGCAGGAACATCGTTAACAGGAAGGTTACCCATGATAACTTCTGACGAGTCCTCTGCCTGAGCTGCATTCATCATGTTGACCTTTGCGAACTTGGGGTTATGCTTGACCACTACGGTGCTGGCAGATCTCATAGGAGGAGGAGGAAGACGCCTATGATTGAAGCATTTGTTGGCATAGTGACCCTTCTGCTGACACTTGTTGCATGTGACCTCTGAAAGCGGACGGTGATACGGAGCACTTGATCTTGGAGCATGAGACGAAGTCTTGTTCTGAAAGCTTGGGTTGGGTGGGTGGGAAGATCCATTGCCACCTTTGCACTTCTGCTGATAAGGCTGACGGAAGGAGTTGCATCCCTGACTCGTTTCTTGGAAGCATCGCACTTGAGCTGAGCAGTCTCTTGTTTCAGTGCCATGTTGTAAAACTCATCGTACTTCTGCGGCTCGAAAAGCACAAGAGCTAGTTGGAGATCTTCTCTGAGGCCACCTCTGAACTGTTAAATCATGCTCTTCTCGTCAGGGACGTCTTGCTTAGCAAAACGAGCGAGCTTCTAGAACATGATGTTATACTGGTAAACAGACAAGCTGCCTTGCTTCAGATTGCGGAAATCCTCACGCTTGCTCTCAACAACACTCTGAGGAATGTGGTGAGCTTTGATGTCTTGACGGAATTCATCCCAGGTAATCACATGACCTCCTTTGGAATCTTTGTATTGCTGATACCACTCAGCAGCTTGGTCTTTGAGTTGGAACGAAGAAAACTTGACAAAGTCCTCAGGCCTGACGTTGCTCCACTCGAAATGCTTGCAGATATCCACGAGCCAATCATCATCGTCGGTTGCCTTGACACAGTTACTGCAGGTCTTTGGCTGGTTAGCGAGGAACTGGTTGAGTGTAGCAAACTGATTCTGATTGTTGCCATGGCCTTGATTACCTTGGTTGTGCTCTTGCAAGAGTTGCATGATCAGCTACGTGTTGGCATTTGTAACATCCCAAATTTGCAATTTGGAATGTTATACATTAGATCATCATGCATATCATATTTTCTAGCATTTTGGTCGATCCTAGAAATTTCATGCAACTCAAGGACCCACGGAGAGAGTTGGAGATTTCGTTATTTTCATATTTGAGAGTTTTCAAAAGAGGATCATTTGATTTATTTATTTCATCTTCAATTATTTTTCCAATATACAAATATGAGAGAGGGAATAATATGACTTTCCCAAATTTAGGAAAAAATGGAGATTTAATAAATAAACCAAATTTTGGTTTTGCTGGAGTTTTTGCTTGCATTTTATTTGGATAGGGAAAAATGCGTGTTTTCAAAAATTGCATTTTAGGCCTGGAGAAAAGTTCATTTTGTTCGACTCATTTTTAGGAGTCGGGGAAAATTTACTTTAGATTTTTTGGAGCTCGTTTAGATTTTCTTTCTTTTGTTTTCTGCGCGCGTAACCGTTTAAAAAAAAAGAGAGAGCAGCGCCCCGCCTGGGCCAAGGGCCCAGCCGGCCGGCCCAGCCGCCCTGCGCGCCAACGCTAGCCCCGCCGCCCCCTAGGCCGAGTAGGACTCTAGGCCGGTGCCCCCCTTGCCCCTTGCCCAAGCATCTACCCCTCCCCCTCCTAGTATATATACCCAAGCCCCCCTCTCCACCCCAAGCCGCCAGCCCCGCCGCCTATAGCCGCCAGCCCCGCCGCCTATAGCCGCCGCCGCCAAGCTGCCGCCGCCGCCGCCGCCTCTAGCTGCTGCTGCCGCCACCGCCGCCGCCTCTAGCTGCTGCCGCCGCCGCCCTTGCCCCGCCGCCGCCGGAGCCCTTGTCGGAACCTCGCCGGAGGTAGCCGCGCAACCCCTCGCCTCGGTTCGGTTTTTCTTAAAAGAACCGTTCCGTTTCTTTTCCGTTTTCTTTTCCGGTTTTGTTTCGGTCTTTTCCGAAACCCTAGATCGGTTTTGTTCTTCTTTCGGACCGTTCGTCTCAACGAACATGATCACCGATTATTCCCGGTTAACGACGCCCGATCGTTTAACCATTCGTCTCTTTCTTTTCGTCGGATTTATTCCGCGATCGTGATCTCAGATCCGATCTTCGTTCTAGTCTTTCTCCCCGCTCGTTTATCGGAATCAGGTGATTCAAGCGCCTGGAGTTTCGTTTCGAAACCGCCATTCCGTCTAATCAACTTGAACAAGCTTTTGCTACAGTAAAATTTGACCTAGTTTCAACTTGCTAGAACCGAGTTGTTTTCTTCCGCCGTTTGTTTTCTGTCGTCTGTTCGGTTCGTTCTTTCTTTGCAACCAGAGTTCTTAAGTTGAACTTTCTGGTTCGTTCTCTTGTTTGAGTTTTACCTGTGCATTAGATGAGTACTTATTGTGTGCTTGTTGTTTGTCTGCGCTAGATCACCCGGATTGCGCCGCTTGTTACTTCGAAACCCTAGGTCTCGCGGATCATCAGCAAGGCAAGTAACACTTTGATCATACCTTTTCTACAACCCATGTTTTATTGCATTAGATCAATCCTCTCACATTGCATGATTAGGACCTAATTAAATTGTGGGATGGGAAGTAGATGAGGTAGTACCTATTACCTGTATTATTATGAAACCTTTGGGAGTTACTTCTACGTTTGCTTATTATGCCATGCTATGCTAGTAGGGTGGATTGGGTGAGTGATATCCATGAAAGATGTGAGTTGATAATTTTTAAATGGTTTATCTAAGGTGGCCACTTAAACACACATCTGGGTGGATTGAGGCACCTGATGTCTATCAGGACTTTCCTGTTTTATTTTGGACCGCCACCCAGGCTCAAAGGGATCATAAGATAATTCATGCTAGAAACTTCTGTGTGCAGCCACATGCTACTATGGGCTCTGGCATAGTTGACTAAGTTGTGCGAACTCTTACGGGGTGGACTAGCAGATGTAGGGGTTGTAGGTGGTACGGTCTACCCCACATGTAAGGTGCTAGCGCTTCTGAAAGACTATGTCTCGGTCATCCGTTTCTCAAACACCATGTAGTGCGAGAAAACAAACGGAGGCGATCGAGTCATGTGGGGAAAAGTGCGCAAACCTCTGCAGAGTGTACAAACTAATCATGATTAGCCGTGTCCCTGGTTATGGACAACTTGAGTATCTAGTACTTGTATATCATGTGAATCTCATCACGTTACTTATAATTAATGTTGTTGGGTTTTAATTGTTCACTTAATTGGGATTGAGAATGCTGTCAACCATTCTCGATGTTTAACAACCACCATGATAGTTAAATAAATTCATTCCTTTGTAGTAGGGAAAAACTGGCTTTACGCAAAACTGTAACCGTAGAGCTTTCCACCAGCCATATATGCATATAGTATAGCTGTTTCATTCCATTACTCTCTATGTGTTACATTGCCAGCATATTCCATGTGCTGACCCGTTTTCGGGCTGCAACTTTCATGTTGCAGACTTTTCATACGACGAGTAAGGTGCTTTTAGGTCGTGGTTCTATACTCAGTGATGCTGTTGGAGTTGATGGACCCATTTATCTTCCAAGTCTTCCGCTGTTATCGACACTAGATGGCGTTAAGCCATATTTATTGTAATAAGCTCTCTTTTGAGACAACGATGTAATAAGTGTGTGATTGCCACTCTGCTATAAATCCTTCGATGTACTGTGTGGTGTCAGCATTACTGATCCAGGGATGACACCTGAGCACAGAGCGCTTGATCCATTCGGGTCAGGTCGCTACAGAGATGGTATCAGAGCACACGCTGACTATAGGACACGACCACTAAGTTAAAGCCATAGAACACCATTCTCTTCTCATTTTCTAACTCCTCATCTTTTCTACTCTTTTAGGATGACGCACGCGAAGATTAAGTACGCTCAACCGGATGAAGGCACACCATTTGGATTTCACCTGAAGGAAGTCACCAAGTACCTGAACATTGGATTACCAAGCTTCACGGGAACCTTCAACGCCAGTCTGCCTGAAGAGGAGCGCTGGAAGATTCAAGCTCACGTTCTGGGAAGGACATTCACGCCAATCACGAAGCCCATAGATAGTGTTTTCAATGCACCAACCTGGAGTCTGGGAAAGAGCACGGCAGCTCATATCACCATAGGACGCATTGGAGAAGTTTATCAAGAAGACCTTAAGGACACTATCTACCAGATTTGCGGACACCGAGATGAACAATGGGAGTTAGTCAGCACCAAGAAGGATAGATCCATTGCATCTTTCATCCAGGAGTTAAACCAGCACATTCGACGCAACGAGAACCAGATGTGCAATGATATGATAGAGTTGAAGAATGCGAAGGCAAGGATCATAGAGCTAGAAGGAGAACTGAAGTCTACACGCAAGGACTACATGGACGAGATCGTAGCTCTAGCAAGACACAATGGCGATCTTAAGCAGGAGGTTGAAGAAATCAAGAGGAAGTTAGCAACCAAGGAGGAAGACGAGTACGTTGCATGTCCGGACAACTACATCATCATCGACGACACCGATTCGGATCCAAGTGAACCCGACTTTGAAGACGAAGCAGGAGCAGATATCATGGAGTCTTCCACCGGTTCAAATTTCTAGATGACCACCAAATAGTAGTAGCATTTCCCCCATGTAAACATTAGTCGAGCACTTTTGCGATAGTTAGACCGTTTGTAAGCCCTTGTTTGATTGAATGAAGTGATTTTGTGTGCATTTGCTCATGTGCATTGGGGTAGTGTTTTCTCTTTAGACCTCACTCTATTCTTAATTCTTGTCTTTTCTAAACCCTCAGATGCCTCCGAGACGTGACAATGGATTCCCACCGGAGCTCACTCAGTTGATCCAGCAGCAGAATCAATTGATGCAGATGTTAGTCCAAATCAGCAGAACAACAACAACAACCCACCACCACCACCACCTGTTGACCACTTAGCCCGTTTCCTTAGGCTAAATCGGCCGGTGTTTTCCAGTAGCACTGAGCCAATAGTAGCAGATGATTGGATCTGTAAGATAGGAAGGGAGTTGACCACTGCAGGATGCACGGATGGTGAGAAAGTGAAGTTTGCCGCACATCAGCTTGACGGACCCGCGGCAGCATGGTGGGAGAATTTCACAGCCACTTACCCAATTGACACTGTCACATGGGATCAGTTTCAGCAAGCTTTCCGCACTGCCCATGTTTCAGCAGGAGCTATGGCCATGAAGAAGCGTGAGTTTCACAACTTACGCCAAGGAGGAAGGACAGTTGGCCAGTACGTTGACGACTTCAGCAAGTTAGCACGTTATGCCCCAAATGACGTTGCTACGGATGCAGCTAAGTAGGAGAAGTTTCTGGAAGGACTGAATGATGAACTAAGCATGAAGTTGATGGTAGCAAGTTTCAACAACTACCAGGAGTTGGTAGATCGTGCCATCATGATTGAAGGAAAGCAACAGCAGATTGAGAACCGTAAGAGGAAGTATGGACAGGGGAAGTATAACTCTGGAGCCCAGCAGAAGCCCCGTTTTGCCCCTAAACCAGGATTTCAGTTTCAGCATACCCATGGAGGAGGTAGCTCGCACAACCATAATGGCCACAAGAATGGTAATGGGAATGGAGGAAGCAACGACCAGAACCGTACCACCCCATCGACCCCAACCAAGAGAGACCTGAGTCAAGTCACCTGTTTCAAGTGTTCCAAGACCGGACATTATGCCAATGAATGTCCCGAAGGCCAGAATGGAAATGGCAATGGAAGCTCTGGGAAGAAGCCGAACCCTTTCAATAGAGGATAGGTGAACCACGTTAATGTGGAGGAGGTTGAAGATCAGCCCGATGCAGTAATCGGTAAGTTTCTGGTTAAGTCATTTACTGCACTCGTTCTTTTTGATACTGGTGCATCGCATTCATACATATCAAGGGGATTTGTGGATAAATATAACCTGCCAACCCAAGCCCTTAGGTCACCCATGTTAGTAAGCTCACCGGGAGCGGAGTTTATGGCTAGACGATGGTGTGATCGGTTACCATTAAGGATTGGTAACTATGTGTTTCCCTCAGACCTAATAGTATTGGAATCTCAAGGATTGGATGTGATATTAGGCATGGATTGGTCATCGAAGTATGAAGGGAACATTGAATGTGCTAGTAAGTCAATTTTTTTTACCACACCACAAGGAAGAAGGATCAAGTATGTATCCCGGCATGTGCCAAACAGGACACAAGTGAACTTCTTAACAGGAGTTGTGCAAGAGGAAGTACTAGTGGTAAAGGATTTTCCTGATATATTTCCTGAGGAATTGCCAGGCATGCCACCGAATAGAGACATTGAGTTTTTGATTGAGTTATTGCCAGGTACAGGCCCAATATCGAAGCAACCGTACCGGATGCCAGCAAAGTATTTGGTGGAAATTAAGAATCAGATTAAGGAGTTATTGGATAAAGGTTACATTCACCCAAGTTCTTCGCCTTGGGGATCACCCGTACTTCTAGTGGAAAAGAAGGATGGATCATTAAGGATGGTTGTAGATTATCGGGGATTGAATGAAGTAACCATCAAGAATAAGTACCCACTGCCAATGATTAATGATCTGTTTGATCGTTTGCAAGGAGCTAAAGTGTTTTCCAAGATCGATTTGCGATCAGGGTACCATCAATTGAAGACTCGAGAGCAGGACATACCTAAGACAGCATTCACCACAAGATACGGACTGTATGAGTATACCGTTATGTCATTTGGATTGACTAACGCACCTGCCTATTTTATGAACCTGATGAACAAAGTGTTTATGGAGTTTTTGGATAAGTTCGTTGTAGTGTTCATTGATGACATCCTGGTATATTCGAAGAATGAAGAGGAGCATAAGGAACAATTGCGTTTGGTTTTGGAGAAGCTAAGGGAACATCAGTTATACGCCAAATTCAGCAAATGTGAGTTTTGGTTGAAGGAAGTTGGATTCCTCGGACACGTTATATCCGGAGAAGGTATAGCAGTTGACCCCACTAAGGTTGAGACCGTAACCGAATGGGAATCACCAACGACAGTTGGAGAGATCCGGAGTTTTCTTGGACTCGCAGGATACTACCGGAGGTTCATTGAGAACTTTTCAAAGATTGCAAAGCCTATGACTGAATTGTTGAAGAAGGATACTAAGTTCAAATGGACTGAGGAATGTGAGGCTAGTTTCCAGGAGTTGAAGAAACGCTTGGTTACCTCACCAGTATTGATTTTGCCAGATCAGACCAAGGATTATGAGGTGTATTGCGACGCTTCACGTCGAGGACTTGGAGCAATGCTTATGCAGGAAGGAAGAGTTGTTTCGTATGCTTCACGGCAACTGAAGCCTCATGAGTTGAATTATGCCACGCATGATTTGGAGTTAGTAGCCGTAGTGCATGCGTTGAAAACGTGGAGACATTTCCTCATTGGAATTCATTGTGAGGTGTACACGGATCACAAGAGTTTGAAGTACATTTTCACGAAGAAGGAGTTGAACCTCAGACAAAGGAGATGGTTGGAGCTCATCAAGGATTATGACATGAGATTGCATTACCATCCCGGAAAAGCTAATGTAGTAGCTGACGCATTGAGCCGTAAGAGCCATGTCAATATGGTAATGACAGGAGAAGTACCAAAGGAGTTAGCAGAAAACCTTCATGAGCTATGTTTGGAAATAGTTCCGAGAGGTTATGTAGCAACATTGGAGATTCAGTCAACATTGATGGATAAAATCAGAGAGGCTCAGAAATCTGACAAGGAATTGCCGCTATAAAAGAGAGAATGAGCAAAGGAAAAGCAAAGGGATTTCTTGAGGATGAGCACGATACCCTATGGTTTGAGGACCGTGTTTATGTGCCCAATGACCCGGAGATCAGGAAGTTGATTTTGCAAGAGGCACATGATTCACCGTATTCGATTCACCCAGGGAATACCAAGATGTATTTGGATTTGAAGGAAACATTCTGGTGGACCGGAATGAAGAAGGATATTGCAGCATATGTAGCAGTTTGTGATGTTTGTCAGAGAGTAAAGGCAGAGCATCAGAAGGCAACAGGATTGTTACAACCATTGCCGATACCCGAATGGAAGTGGGATAAGATAGGCATGGATTTTATCACAGGACTACCCAGGACGAAAGCAGGTTATGACTCGATATGGGTAGTAGTTGATCGTTTGACAAAGGTAGCACATTTTATTCCAGTTAAGACCACTTACACCAGTGCTAAGTTGGCGAAGATATACATGACTAGGATCATTTGTTTGCATGGAGTTCCGAGGAGTATCGTATCAGATAGAGGAACCCAATTTACCTCAAAATTTTGGAATCAGTTGCATGAAACTTTAGGAACCAGACTAGAGTTCAGCACAGCTTTTCATCCGCAGACAGATGGACAGACTGAGAGAGTCAATCAGATTTTGGAAGATATGCTGAGAGCTTGTGCACTAGATTATGGATCTAGCTGGGATGATAACTTGCCGTATGCGGAGTTTTCTTATAACAATAGTTACCAAACCAGTTTGAAGATGGCACCTTTCGAAGCTTTATACGGAAGGAGGTGCAAGACACCATTGTCATGGGACGAAGTTGGAGACCGTCAATTCTTTGGACCAGATTTGATTAAGGAGTCTGAACGGAAGGTTAAGTTGATTCGCGATAGGCTCAAGGTAGCCCAGTCCAGACAAAAGAGCTACGCAGATTCTAAACGCAAGGAGACAGTTTACGAAACCAGAGACAGAGTTTATCTTCGAGTATCCCCACTTCGAGGAGTTAAGCCCTTTGGAGTTAAGGGAAAATTAGCACCGCATTTCGTTGGACCGTATAAGATCTTGCAACGTATGGGAGAAGTCGCTTATAAGTTGGAATTACCAGAGGAGCTGTCAGGAGTTCATGATGTATTCCATGTTTCTCAGCTGAAGAAATGTCACGCCGAGATGGCGGAGATACCGCTAAGAGATACAGTGCCGCTTGAAGCGATTCAGTTAAAGGATGACCTAACATATGAGGAGAAGCCAGTCAAGATTCTCGATTATGCCAGCAGAGTAACCCGCAGCAAGGTTATCAAGTTTTGCAAAATTCAGTGGAACCATCACTCAGAGGATGAAGCCACCTGGGAAAGAGAAGAAGATTTGCTCAAGGACCACCCTCACCTATTTTCTAGCCAACCCGAATCTCGAGGGCGAGATTCATCTTAAGGGGGGTAGGTTTGTAACATCCCAAATTTGCAATTTGGAATATTATACATTAGATCATCATGCATATCATATTTTCTTGCATTTTTGTCGATCCTAGAAATTTCACGCAACTCAAGGACCCACGGAGAGAGTTGGAGATTTCGTTATTTTCATATTTGAGAGTTTTCTCGAATTTGAAAAGAGGATCATTTGATTTATTTATTTCATCTTCAATTATTTTTCCAATATCCAAATATGAGAGAGGGAATAATATGACTTTCCCAAATTTAGGAAAAAATGGAGATTTAATAAATAAATCAAATTTTGGTTTTGCCGGAGTTTTTGCTTGCATTTTATTTGGATAGGGAAAAATGCGTGTTTTCAAAAATTGCATTTTAGGCCCGGAGAAAAGTTCATTTTGTTCGACTCATTTTTAGGAGTCGGGGAAAATTTACTTTAGATTTTTCGGAGCTCGTTTAGATTTTCTTTCTTTTGTTTTATGCGCGCGTAACCGTTTAAAAAAAAGAGAGAGCAGCGCCCCGCCTGGGCCAAGGGCCCAGCCGGCCGGCCCAGCCGCCAGCCGCCCTGCGCGCCAGCGCCATCCCCGCCGCCCGCCTAGGCCGAGTCCTAGTAGGACTCTAGGTCGGCGCCCCCCTTGCCCCTTGCCCAAGCATCTACCCCCTCCCCCTGCTAGTATATATACCCAAGCCCCCCCCTCTCCACCCCAAGCCGCCAGCCCCGCCGCCTATAGCCGCCGCCGCCTAGCTGCCACCGCCGCCGCCTCTAGCTGCTGCCGCCGCTGCCGCCCTTGCCCCGCCGCCGCCGGAGCCCTTGTCGGAACCTCACCGGAGGTAGCCGCGCAACCCCTCGCCTTGGTTCGGTTTTTCTTAAAAGAACCGTTCCGTTTCTTTTCCGTTTTCTTTTCCGGTTTTGTTTCGGTCTTTTCCGAAACCCTAGATCGGTTTTGTTCTTCTTTCGGACCGTTCGTCTCAACGAACGTGATCACCGATTATTCCCGGTTAACGACGCCCGTTCGTTTAACCGTTCGTCTCTTTCTTTTCGTCGGATTTATTCCGCGATCGTGATCTAAGATCCGATCTTCGTTCTAGTCTTTCTTCCCGCTCGTTTATCGGAATCAGGTGATTCAAGCGCCTGGAGTTTCATTTCGAAACCGCCGTTCCGTCTAATCAACTTGAACAAGCTTTTGCTACAGTAAAATTTGACCTAGTTTCAACTTCCTAGAACCGAGTTGTTTTCTTCCGCCGTTTGTTTTCCGTCGTTTGTTCAGTTCGTTCTTTCTTTGCAACCGGAGTTCTTAAGTTGAACTTTCTGGTTCGTTCTCTTGTTCGAGTTTTACCTGTGCATTAGATGAGTACTTATTGTGTGCTTGTTGTTTGTCTGTGCTAGATCACCCGGATTGTGCCGCTTGTTACTTCGAAACCCTAGGTCTCGCGGATCATCAACAAGGCAAGTAACACTTTGATCATACCTTTTCTACAACCCATGTTTTATTGCGTTAGATCAATCCTCTCACATTGCATGATTAGGACCTTATTAAATTGTGGGATGGGAAGTAGATGATGTAGTACCTATTACCTGTATTATTATGAAACCTTTGGGAGTTACTTCTACGTTTGCTTATTATGCCATGCTATGCTAGTAGACGTGGATTGGGTGAGTGATATCCATGACAAATGTGAGTTGATAATTTTTAAATTGTTTATCTAAGGTGGCCACTTAAACACACATCTGGGTGGATTGAGGCACCTGATGTCTATCAGGACTTGCCTGTTTTATTTTGGACCGCCACCCAGGCTCAAAGGGATCATAAGATAATTCATGCTAGAAACTTCCGTGTGCAGCCACATGCTACTATGGGCTCTGGCATAGTTGACTAAGTTGTGCGAACTCTTACGGGGTGGACTAGCAGATGTAGGGGTTGTAGGTGGTACGGTCTACCCCACATGTAAGGTGCTAGCGCTTCTGAAAGACTATGTCTCGGTCATCCGTTTCTCAAACACCATGTAGTGCGAGAAAACAAACGGAGGCGATCGAGTCATGTGGGGAAAAGTGCGCAAACCTCTGCAGAGTGTACAAACTAATCATGATTAGCCATGTCCCCGGTTATGGACAACTTGAGTATCTAGTACTTGTATATCATGTGAATCTCATCACGTTACTTATAATTAATGTTGTTGGGTTTTAATTGTTCACTTAATTGGGATTGAGAATGCTGTCAACCATTCTCGATGTTTAACAGCCACCATGATAGTTAAATAAATTCATTCCTTTGCAGTAGGGAAAAACTGGCTTTACGCAAAACTGTAACCGTAGAGCTTTCCACCAGCCATATATGCATATAGTATAGCTGTTTCATTCCATTACTCTCTATGTGTTACATTGCCAGCATATTCCATGAGCTGACCCGTTTTCGGGCTGCAACTTTCATGTTGCAGACTTTTCAGACGACGAGTAAGGTGCTTTTAGGTCGTGGTTCTATACTCAGTGATGCCGTTGGAGTTGATGGACCCATTTATCTTCCAAGTCTTCCGCTGTTATCGACACTAGATGGCCTTAAGCCATATTTATTGTAATAAGCTCTCTTTTGAGACAACGATGTAATAAGTGTGTGATTGCCACTCTGCTATAAATCCTCCGATGTACTGTGTGGTGTTAGCATTACTGATCCAGGGATGACACCTGAGCACAGAGCGCTTGATCCATTCGGGTCGGGTCGCTACAACATTGGTAGTGGCCATCACAGCTTGCCATGCCTCCGGAGGTGGAGGTGGTGGCGGCGGTTCAGGATTCTGACACGTTGGAGGAGCCATCCTGAAGAGGGTGACATCCGTTAGCATCATGGCATACATATATTCAAGATGAATCAAATGGATCGAAATTGCAACATATAGTCACATCCGAACAAAATGAATGAATGCATTCCAATTGAAATGGTCACACTTCCATAAATTGAGAAGCCACTTAGATAGAGGTAGCAGAATAAAACAAGAAGGTATGGACAAGAACAAATACTTGGTGAGGATTACCCAATCACAAACCAAATATCCGCGGAAGAAAATACTAGAGCTACAAGAATTCCCACCTATGAAACTCCCGAAATTCTCCCGGTTATGCAATCATGTGTTGGGGATACAGGGGAAGCATAATATCTCACCCAAAGCTAGCAAATCCTACATCCAGCTGTATCCATCCTTCAACACATAACCAAGAAACCTTCGGAAATCATTTACCTCAACCTTCGAAAAGCATCCGTTATACTAGTTATGGCAATACTACCGAACTCCCGCCCCAGTACTAGGTGGCGTCGAGGTTATCTCACCAACAACTGCATAAAAGAGATTTTCGATGTCGGCAAAACTCAGGTATTCCAGAACTGCAACGATAAAATTGTGACGACAACACCTTGGAGCTCAACTCCCCGGGACACTTCAAACCCCTAAATGTCAGGAGGCACCAAGAACAATGTTCTCGTCACAAAACCATCAGAACGATTCCAAGATACCCGCGTGATCCTAAATTTTTTTAGTGAACTTTGAGAAGAGAATAGTGAAAACTCTACGTCAGCATGCCTCACCAGAGCGACGAAGGAATGAGGAGTAAAAAGAATCCTACTCTCCGATATATATAATCCTAAATGACTCAAAACATTTTTCTAGACTCAACAACGCCAACGATTCAATCAAGCAGGGGGCTCCTAAGTCAGGGAAGGCTTTGATTACCAACTTGTAATGCCCATGATGCGGCTATATCTCCCACGTGTCGAAGCACGACTTAGAGGCATAACCGCATTGTAAGAAATGTCGCAAGTGGGGTAATCTTCACACAACCCATGTAATGAATAAGGAAAAAGAGGTACATAGTTGGCTTACACTCGCCACGTCACACAATAGCATAAATATCATTAAATTCATCCAGATACAATCAAGGTCCGACTACGGAACCAAAATAAAGAACAACCCCAAATGCAACAAAGTCCCCGATCGCCCCAACTGGGCACCACTACTGATCGTCTGGAAAGGAAACGCAGTATCGTCCAGAGTCCTCATCGAACTCCCACTTGAGCTCAGTCGAATCACCTGGAGCGGTATCATCGGTCCCTGCATCTGGTTTTGGAAGTAATCTATGAGTCACGGGGACTCAACAATCTCACACCCTCGCGATCAAGACTATTTAAGCTTATAGGAAGGGTAAAAGGTATGAGGTGGAGCTGCAGAAAGCACTAGCATATATGGTGGCTAACATACGCAAATAAGAGCGAGAAGAGAAGGCAAAGGCGCGACCAATAAACTATGATCAAGAAGTGATCCTAGAACAACCTACGTTAAAGCATAACACGAGACCGTGTTCTCTTCCCGGACTACGCCGAAAAGAGACCATCACGGTCACACACTCTGTTGATTCATTTTAATTAAGTTAAGTTTAAGGTTTTCTACAACCGGACATTAACAAATTCCCATCTGCCCATAACCGTGGGCACAGCTTTCGAAAGATCAAATCCCTGTAGGGGTGTCCCAACTTAGCCCATCATAAGCTCTCACGATCAACGAAGTATATTCCTTCTCCCAAGACAACCCGATCAGACTCGGAATCCCGGTTACAAGACATCTCGACAATGGTAAAACAAGTCCAGCAAGACCACCCGCTGTGCTGACAAATCCCGATAGGAGCTGCACATATCTCGTTCTCAGGGCACACCGGATGAACACTACATACAACTAAAACCAACCCTCAAGTTGCCCCGAGGTGGCGCCGCAAGTGGCTCTGTTTTGGACCAACACTCAGAGGAGCACTGGCCCGGGGGTTTAAAATAAAGATGACCCTTGAGTCCGCGGAACCCAAGGGAAAAAGAGGCTAGGTGGCAAATGGTAAAACCAAGGTTGGGCCTTGCTGGAGGAGTTTCATTCAAGGCGAACTGTCAAGGGTTCCCATTATAACCCAACTGTGTAAGGAACGCAAAATCAAGGAACATAACACCGGTATGACGGAAACTAGGGCGGCAAGAGTGGAACAAAACACCAGGCATAAGGCCGAGCCTTCCACCCTTTACCAAGTATATAGATGCATTAAAATAGATCAAGATATAATAATGATATCCCAACAATAAACATGTTCCAACAAGGAACACACTCCAATCTTCACCTGCAATTAGCAACGCTATAAGAGGGCTGAGCAAAGCGGCAACATAGCCAAACAATGGTTTGCTAGGACAAGGAGGGTTAGAGGTTGACATGGCAATATGGGAGGCATGATAAGAAAGTGGTAGGTATCGTAGCATAGGCATAGCAAAAGAGCGAGCATCTAGCAAGCAAAGATAGAAGTGATTTCAAGGGTATGGTCATCTTGCCTGCAAAGTTCTCCGAGTTGACGTTAGCTTGATCCTCGTAAACGTACTCAACGGGCTCCTCGATCACGTACTCGTCTCCCGGCTCTACCCAAAGCAAGAACACAAGCAAAGGAATACACAATCAACCACGTGCAATGCACAAGCAACATGATGCAAAACATGACATGATATGCGGGACGTGATATACAATGCATATGCATGTTTCGGAAAGGAAAGATTGAATCTGGCCTCAACTTGGAAAACCAAGAGTGCCACTAGAAAGATGAGTTGATTTCGGTCGAAATCGATATAAAGATCACCGGAATCGGATGCACGGTTTGCAAATGACAAGCAAAACAAATATGGCACCGATCTGCGATTAACAACACGAGGCCATCTAAATGCAGCAAGAACAAGCTATTTCACTCTAACATAGCAACAAAATACATGGCACGGATCCTCTCAAGATGCTTGACAAAAGATGAACACTGAGCTATGGCTAATTCACTCAATAGCAGGTTCAAACAAGCATGGCAAAAGTGCAAAAGATATCAGGTTATAGACTTAGTGAAAATAATAACATGCCAGGAATTTAACATCAGGATGCAATGTTTAGAGCAAGATAACAACATGCTACAGGAACATATCATGGCAAAGCAAGGCATGACATGAAGCTACTCAAAGCATACAACAAAAGTCCCTTACTGACCATAAGCCAAAAGGGATCAGAAAATACAATGGCAACCATGTGAACATAGCAACTTTCGTTACAGATTCAGACTTAGTAGAAAACTGGAACATGACAAAACAGATGTTAAGTAGGCATGTTTACGAGCTCGATGCACTCACCACAAGGCATTGCATGACAATCTAAGCATACACCGAGCAAGTAGACATGGCATAGAAGCTAAACATGGCAAGAACAACATCATAGCATGCATGATCAAAAATAACAACCTTGGCAAAAATGCTTAACACATAAACATTCTGGCAGGAACATTTTATAGCAAAAGTAGAGCTAGATTGAGTCAAGCTAGGGCGCTCCATAATTGCAAACAAAGACATGGATGGATAGAGCACAATAATATCTACAAAACATCCTTTCTGATCATGCTCAGAAGAGGCATGGATCACTCTATAGCAACAAGAATACATGGCATAAAAGTATTAACAGGGCAAAGACTTGGAAGATTTCCAAGTCCCTGAAATCAGCAACATTACGAGAGCTACTTTGCATGATTGTGCTAGTCACCACAGAGATCACAAAAATACATGGCATACACCCCTGTAAAGATGGCATGGCATACTTCAAAACTCATGTAGAGCTCAAGTTCAAAGGAGGCACACATCAATCATGGCAAAAATGACAAATGCCCAATTACTGATAAGAATCTGAAACTAATATTGCATAGCCCTCTTTCAATAACATTTAGGGCATCAAGATGAGCTCAAATGAACATGGTGCAATGAGATGAAATGAAATACTCGTCGAGACGAACAATTTGATATGCTACACGCCAAAAACGGAGCCACGGATGCAGAGTTATGATGCGATGAAATATGCATAAAAATACTAGGGTTAGGGCAAAAAGTCAACCGAATGTCTCGGGCGGCGCAGAAAACAAGGATGGCCGGGGCTCGCCGGAATCACTTTAGACGGCGGCCGAAGTCGAGGAGGAGGGAGGAGAGGTCGCCGGGGCAGTCGCCGGCACCGGTGGCGAGGTGGCCGTGGTGGGGCGGCGAGGTGGCGGGCCGGAAGGCAAGGAGGGCAATGCCCGAGGTGGCGGCGGATGCGGGGCTCGCAGCGGCGGAGCTCTGCTTCGGCCGGCGAGGGTCGCGGCGGGCGGAGGCAGCGATATGGCGGAGGAGGCAGGCGGCGGCGTCGGTGGGATGGGCCGCGGGGGCCGGCGCTGGGCCTGGCGGGCCCGCGCGGTCGGCGGCGAAGTGGGGCCCGCCCGCAGGACACGTGGCGGCTGCTGATTCGTCCGGCGGAGCGGGCGGACGTGTCCGGCCGGCCGGTTTTTGTCCGGCGGCCCGAGGAGAGGGAGGGGTCTAGGGTTTGATCCGAGATTTGGAATGGGAGGACCTTTTTATAGGTAGGAGGAGCTAGGAGGCTCCAAATTGAGCACGGTTTGCAGCCACCCGATCGTGATCGAATGATCTAGATGATGCAGGGGGTTTAGGTGGGCTTTTGGCCACTTTGGAGAGGTGTTGGGCTGCAACACACACGAGGCCTTCTCGGCTCCTCGTTAACCGTTGGAGTATCAAATGAAGTCCAAATGGCACGAAACTTGACAGGCGGTCTACCGGTAGTAAACCAAGGCCGCTTGGCAAGTCTCGGTCCAATCAGAAAACATTTAACACCCGCACACGAAAAAAGGTAAAAGGGGGACACCGGAGGACATAGGAGCGCCGGAATGCAAAATGGACAACGGGGAAAATGCTCGGATGCATGAGACGAACACGTATGCAAATGCAATGCACATGATGACATGATATGAGATGCATGACAAAGACAAAAGCAACACAAATACAAAAGCCCGACAATGAGGAAATATCATAACTTAGTGCCGGAAATGGCAAGAGTTGGAATACAATTATGGCAAGTTACATACGGGGTGTTACAGCGCGGGTTGAATTTTAGGGACAAGCCTAACGTGTAATATGGTACTTGTATGTACCAAATCAATTCGCACTTCGCTCAACGAAAAAAACGAAAAAATAAAACTATTCACACCACACAAAGAGAGAGTCTTGTCCCGTTTTACTACACAAATGCTATTCAAAGCTACACAGAGAGAGAGTATGATGTCCCATTATACAGCCAGCGAAAAAAATGTTGGTATGAGTAGGTTACATGCATTATACAGCCAGAGAGAATCTTGTCCAATTAAATTTTTTCGCTGGCTGTATAATGCATGTAACCTACTCATACCAACATTTTAGTGCATTCCAAATGTTTATACTGCCGCTGCAATTCGAACTGAATTTGAATTCGTTTCTCTATTTCAATAAGAATTTACAATCATGATTGTTGCCAACTTCAACCATCATTCCTGTATTACCTTAACAACACACCACATGATTACTATATAGATAGATATGAACTATGTGTACTATATGAACTCAAATTCAATATTTTGAATACACTTGATGTTGATTCGAAATAATAGTACATTTGATGTACTAACTATATATTAATAATCTAAACCATGTTCCATACGTACACCGTGTTTATCACACAAAGTATAGTGCCCCGCCCCCCTACATTATGACAAGTATTTAGCCCTGAGCTGCAAAAGCCACACATTAGACCAAATTATAATCAATGTTCTATATATTATATGTAGTACTAGCAAGATGCCCATGCGTTCCATGGAACATCAACATGATCTAGGGGAGGCCTTATTTGCAAATATGGAGAGGGGTGTGGGTATCTTTTTTCAAAATTGCCATAGTTTCCTTCCTGTCCGCCAGATATAAATCAGACGGCCTATATTGCAGGATGGCAGGCACACCATCATCTACAACTCTGTTTTTATAAGAGTAGAGATAAAATATATTATATGTAGTATAACATGTTCATAACCACACCATGTGTATCACCGTTATATATATATTCACGCATGCGTCGGTTTAAAACACTATGATAAATTCTTTAAATATCCGAATTCGCTTTTTATAATGAATTATGATCTCTATTCGTCTTTTACACCCACACAATCCACTTATCTTTGTAGCTAGCGCTAACTTTCTCTCGTGCATGCACACGGCCGCATCCCTCTCACCCTCCCTCAGCATTCTCCAGCTCCATCGCGCAAATTCGTCTTTTCACTTTAGGTCGTTCACCCATGGTGTGTGTAGGCCCCCAGCTCCTTCTTTACAGCACACATCGATCGATATGCCTCTCTAGCCAGGTGTGCCTACCACAAACACATGCTTCCCCTCTTCTCTTCTCACCGTCCATGCCTCACTCCCACCACTCTTTTCATGGTTCTCGTACTCGCACACTCCTTCCTCCTCGATATAGTATGCCTCTCGCACCACCTCTTAGATGCATCCCTCTCTCTCTATCCTTCTCCCCTGGCCTTATTTGCTTCTAACACATACATGCATGTATACCGATTGATCTCCCAACATATATCTAGGTCGACTTTAACTATTCCCCCCCATCGATCGACGTACCTCACAACAAGTTATGTCCCTCCTTTCTCTGACAAAGGACGATTGATCTTCCCATGTAGTTATGTCTTCTTACCACAGACATATCGTCCCCCTCATCATTCGTGCATGCCTCCTGACCTGTCTGTCACACGCACGTTCACAGACAAGCAGCCATCCCCTCTCTTACTGATATTGCAGGCGTGCCCTCCGGTTGTCTAGCAAGCCTATCCCACCATTTGTTAGAAGCAACTCCACTACCACCCCCTCCAACACTCTACCTCTGTGTCTCTCCCAACCTTATTCCTCTCCTACACATATGCATGGATGCCAATCGATCTCTCATAAGGTAGGCCTCTCTCCTCCTCCACACATATACCAGCCATTGTACCTCTATTGTTAATAAGGCCTCCCCCCACCACACACCGATAGTCGAGCGCTGTAGGTAGGTATCCATGCCACAGAGACAAACTGCACCTGTCCCCTCTCATGTTCCAGTAGGATAGCCACCCTATATCTTTGACGTGGGCACACACAAATTCGATGGCACTCTTTATCGATCGCACGCGCACGCGCGCACACACATCATCCCTCTCTTTGATTCTATGGATACCTCAAGCTGATGATACCTCCACTCTCTTCTTGTGATTGCCCCCTCTATATATATGATATATCCAGTACTCTATTTTCACACACATAGCATATGTTACATTTTTTGATTGACACCCCCCCAAAAACACTCACGAACCCACACACTATATCTCTCTATGTTTGTATCTCTCTCACACAACCCCACGTAGGTGGTGTACGTACATGAAGAGAATAGGTGCACGTACTCACGCTTCGTGCCTAGCCACACCCACGCCGGTACACGGTGGAGCTCATTTCTATATGAAATGGTAGCCCACGTGCTAATTTGAATGCGTGTAGCGGTTGTTTACCTACGGAGGTCGTCTACCACGCGTGCATGAAACAAAGTTCGACTTGATGCGTTGGCGCGTTATTTTTAAATAAAGTTATATCACTTCAATGGCACGTACACAGAATATAAAATGATTTTTATGGAGAAAAAGGTAGTCTGCTCCACTATATCCAATGGAGCCTGCCTGCCTGGGTTTGTCTCTCTTTAGAGTATCTCACACAAGGCGACGGTGGCCTCTCTCTCCCTCTCATTGTTGGTCACTGATCCGGCCGCATCCTGTCTGCCGACGGAAAGGGAGGATGTGCATCGTTTCTCCATTCGACAGTGCCGAGGCAGCACGTCCCGATCTGCGGTACCCGCCGTTCTATTTGAACAAGCTCTGGCACAGTAGGTCCTACACCACCTGCTCGCTGCCATAGTATGGGCTGATCCCGCCCGCCGCCGCTCACCTAATTACATCCTGACGACCCCCAAGTATCCCCTCCGGCCTTGCTCCACTGCCCGTCTTCCCACGTTGCTGCATGTGGATCTAACATAGTTCTTTGCCCAAAACGTAGCTCGTCCAGCATACTTTCCATATTGCAATCTCGTCCTCACACCATTTTAGACAAACACAACTAGGTTGTTATCTTCCCTTAGGACATGGAATATGCTTCTTTTTTGTCATCGCATGCGTCATCAACTGTTATTGGCCAGTAATTGTTTCCTTTCTACCTCTTTTTTTTGAAAACAGGGCTATCCATTTCCCCTCGTTGCTATTGCAACCTTTTGGTGAACTGCACAAATCACTTTTTTCTTAAGAGTATTTTGTGCAGTTGTACTAAAATGTCACACAGGCAACGTCTACATTTCAGTGTGACTGCACAAAGGGAGATTGGTTTTGCTCTATCCTCCTCATCCAACTCCGAGCCTAATATCTCCAACTATTTGCTTAATCTTCTCCAACTAGTCAGTCTTAAGAGAGATTGCAAAGGTGATCGGCTTCTATTTGTGTGTTTACTGTTTCATCAACAGTCCTCTATTATCGTAATCACACTTAATATATTTGGAACAGGGACGCTCAGCTCTATTTTAGTGGAACTGCACAAAATGATCGGAATGTTGCATGCTCCATACAACTACTTTTTTCCCAACATGCCTTGTTGATTTAGACAGAGCTGGGGGGATGTTGCTGCCAATGAAAGCATGGATCAATTTTGATTTAACACCTTCTCACAACTTTGTCTTCAATTGTGATGTAAATATTAGCTCTGATCTGCTAATCATTGAGATGCATTAGTAAGGAAGTTAGTTTTTTATTATTTCTGAAAGAGCATCGATGGCAAGACACACGAAACAAAAGCTGAAAGCTCAGAGCATTGTACAATTTCATGTCGCTGGAAAATTATTTTTGTAGTACGTCAATTATGTAAACAAATGCTGGAATCTTGATAGCATTGGCAGAAGCCTCTCCAGTATCCGGGTCCATATGGCATGCACAAAATTATACTTCCTCCGTTCCTAAATATTTGTCTTTTACAAAATTCAAATGGACATATTTTAGAGTGTAGATTCACTTAGTTTGCTTCGTATGTAGTCACTCGTTGAAATCTCTAGAAAGACAAATACTCCGTAGTATATTTAAGAACTGATGGAGTAGTGCACAACCGCATGGGAGACTCAGCCCGGTTGTTGCGCCGCACTAATAGTGAGCAATCAAATCATAAGCCCCACCTTTCCCACTGTAAGTTGCTCGGAAGAAGCAACCATCAATACACTCTAAAGTCTCTCTGGTGGTGGAAATGCAGGGAGAGAAATGCATCAGAATGAAGCGCGCCTTATAAACTGTGACGGAGGGAGGAGTAGTATGAGGCCGTGTTTGGATCACCTTTTCTCTTTTGAATACAGTTGTAAAAAATACACACCTGCGCTCGTCATTTCAATTCCGGCTGGAATTTTCATAGCGGCCAGTAACTTACAGGTGTAAGTTATACGCCTCACTACAAAAAAATACACTTCCATGATGATACGTGTTTGTCACAGTAGGTCATGTTTTTTGTCATGCATGTACATCCATGACGATTTTATGACAGAATCAAGATAGTCATACCTGTGCTGTCATAGAAGTGTTCCATGACATTAGCAAAATTATCATCACGGAAGTGTGCACTTCCATGACGATAAATCGCGCGTCACAAAAGTGCTTTCGTCAAGGGTGACTGACACATGGCATCCACCTTAACGGAACGCCGTTAAGCTATCGGGTCGGGTTTTGGATCCGATAACCCGTTAACTGCCCGGACCAATGGGGATTTTCCACGTGTAAAATCATAATTGGCTGGAGGAAACACGTGTCGGCTCATCGTTGGGACAGATGTCATCCACTCATTGGACAGAAGGCTCCTATGAGACGTCAACACGTGGCACGGCCCAACAGAGGCCCATTCCTCTGAAAAGTCCGGCCCGTTTGACTTGGTCAAAAGGTGGCTGCCCGACCCATGGAAAGCCTGTTAACGGCCTGTTCACATATAGCCCATTTACAACCCGCTAACACAAGGCCCGTTACGCCCTATCCGAATTAGTCCCAGTAGCGTCATCTGAGCCATCCAATATGATTCCAACACATTTTCACTTCTGGCCCATGTATGGCCCATGACGTCTTTCGGCCCGTATGAGGCCCTATGTAACTCTTGGCCTATTAACGGCCCATGGTGAAACTGTCCCGTAATGAACAGTGTATGACTTTACACCCATTAACGGCCCGTGGTGAAACTGGCCCGTAATAAACAGTGTATCACTTTATACCCATTAACGGCCCGTTATTTCGTTGGGCCGTTTCCAGCCCATGTTATCTTTCGGCCTTCTCAGAGCCCATTTATTCTTGGGCTCATTTCCAGCATTCGTTTACTTACGGCCCGTTACTGTCATTTTCTGCTTGTGGGCCAAATTCAGCCTGTGGTTACAGTCGGCCCGTTTGTGGTCCGTTAATACGTTGGGCCGTTTTCATAGCATCATCAAATATGGCCTATTAACGATGGCCCGTTATGGTCGGCCCATGAACGGACGATTCCAACTCTAGCCCGTTTACGGCCATAATGGGGCCTGTTATTGGCCCATGTTTGGCCAATCGATCATACAGCCCGTATAAGGCCCATTGATGATACGGCCCGTAGAAGGCCCATTGTTTCTACGGCCTGTAGAAGGCCCATTGTTTCTACAGCCCATAGAAGGCCTACTATTTCTACGGCCCATAGAAGGCCCACTGTTTCTACGGCCCGTAGGAGGCCCAGTGTCACTACAGTAAATATTAGCCCATGGTTATTGTGGCCTAGTTTTAAAAAATAGGTTATTGCAGCCACTAGCAAACCGCGGAAGAAGAACTGCACTGACTACAAGCAAACAAATAAACAAGACAACAAGGAAATAAATAAGCAAGAAACTTATGCTAGGCTATCACGGCTATTACACATATTACATCCACTGGGCATCAAAGTTCGCCACCAGTGCAAATATAGGGAACAAAGCAGCATATAAACACCGCAGCAAAACAAGTCCAGAACTGAAACCACTTCAGAAGAGTTCAAGAAACAATATCCTGGGTACCCATAATGCTGGAAAGATGCTTAGAAAGCTTATTAACTTTCTCTTATTTGGTGCTTAAATCCTCCAGCGCTTGCTGTTGCACAAGAAAGTATGCATCTGAATTCTGCAGGGACTTCCTCAGTCCTTCAGCTTCTTCCCGCAACACAGCTGACTGATGCCTTTCAGCTTGTAGCTGAGACTGAAGAAGCCGAAGTGATTCAGGCAGCGAGTTCGAAGAGCTTGTGCCAGCGGTACTGGCCAGTAACTTGAACACTACATCAACGCATGACTGTGGGGTTTTCTCACTGTCTACAAGATCGTTTTTATCACCTTTCTTGGAGACCAACAGGGTTGTCTCACTATCTTGAACCTTATCTGCATTACTTTCTCTACCATTGCATAGTGGGGTGCTCTTCTCTAATATTCTGTTTGCATACTACAAGAGAAACAAGCAGACACATCACAGGTTTAGCTTGTAGTATACGAAACTCATTTTGGTAAACCGGTTCAGTAGTAAGGTGGACAGGATAACATCATGAAACAAACATATATCTATGTACTATGGTCACTGTATTGTCCATATCATTCTAGTTTATGTTCCCTAATCAAGATAGAGACACAGTTCAACTCATATATTTTTAAGACACAACATCATAGACATAATATAAGTGTGAGAAACTACACAGTATTGGCATCACTTGTAATGTGCATCACATGAGAACATAACTGCTTATACAACTTAAACTGAAATCAACATAGAGCAAGAAGTTAGAACAACAATCCAGTTAAAGAAATAGGTTTAAAACATACCTGTTGCGCCATTGGAGTTTCAATTGGATCCTTCAAATTCGAAAGTAGTTGGTATGAGTAAATATAGTGATGCAACAGCAAAGGAGTATGGACCATAGCTACAGAATCTGACCTGAAAACAGTTGCTCTTCTTCTTTAAATGGGGAGTTTGGGTTAGCTGTGGTGGTCTTCGTGCTTTGGGCACTGCAGTAGCTTTACAAACTGCTCGTGTGGGGGTACTCTGTGGTGGACATGGTGCTTTGTCAACTATAAGTGGGTTACTATCCGCTGAGGTTGCGGTTAGATGGGTTGTAGCTGGTTCTCTGCCCAACGGTGTAAGTGTGCAATATGGAAGAGTCTCGATTATGTGTGGTGTGGCTAGTTTGTGGGCCAGTACAACCATGGTTCTATCTGCATTGACGGATATCACTGTCTTTTCTGAAGAACAGGTTTTTGCTCCCTTAGATACTGCCACGACCCCCTCCAATTCAAATGGCTGATAAGCAAGAAAAGAAATTGAACATACAGACATTGTATGATAGATAGATGTGGTAATTCACATATATGTTGTCTAACCAAACATGACAGCATGACACAATTTCACATATATGATGCCTAAGTAAATAGGATAGCATGACACAGTTTCAGATATATGATGGATAACTTAACAGGATATAATGGCATAATTCAACATATGATGAGTACCTAAACAGGATGACATGACAAAACTATATGATGTCTTTCTAAAATAGGTTGGGATGAAATAATTCACATACATGTTGTCTAAGTATACAGGATGGCATGATATAATTGACATAATTGATTCATATACTAAGCAGCTGGCACTCGCATGTATGATCTCTAAACTAAGCAGATATAATTCAATATTGTGCATATGATGTCTAAACTAAGCAATGCAAGACACCATATGCATCATATGAGAAATATAAACATTGCAACTTAGAGCATACACCTCAGGTGTGATATAGGACTGGTCATCTGTCCCTGAATCCTCCTCTGAGGAGCTCCCTGTAACCATCGAGATATATGCTTCAAAACGTACCATTGCCTGCTCTGAAGACCTTGTTTTCACTCTAGATTTTTCCATAAACGGCTCAAATGGCTGATACACATGAAGAGTAGTTCAATATACACAGATTGTCGACAAATGGAATATGTAATGAAAAAAGATGGCATGAGATAATTCACATATATGATGCCTGGATCCATGGCGGTGCATAATTCACATATATGATAACTACCTGAAAAACATGGCATTGCATAATTCACATATCTGATATAGAAAGCAAACAAGAGGCATTCACACAAAGCATGTCTAATCTAAGCAGATGGCATGCCAATGCAAGACACCATATGCATGATATGAGCAATATAACCCAGCCAAGTTAGAGCATGCACCTCGGGGGGGGGGGGGGGGGGGGGGGAGGGGGGGGGGGGGGGGGGGGGGGGGGGGGATACGACTGGTCATCTCTCTCTCTGAATACTCCTCTAAGGAGCTATCTGTAACCAGCAAGAAATCTACATAGACAGGTAGCACTGACTGCTTAGAAGACCTTGTTTTCACTCCAGATTTTCCCATGACCAACTCAAATGGCTGATGCACAGGAAGAGTAGATGAATGTATAAACATTGTTGACAAATGGAATACATTATGGAAAAAATATGGCACGATACAATTCACATATACGATGACTGGCTAAACAGGATGGCATTGCATGATTCACGTATATGATGCCTGGATAAAGAAGATGGCATTGCATAATTCCCATATACTCCCTCCGTTCCTAAATATTTATCTTTTTAGAGATTTCAAATGGACTACCACATACGGATGTATATAGACAAATTTTAGAGTGTAGATTCACTCATTTTGTTCCGTATGTAGTCAGTTGTTGAAATCTCTAAAAAGACAAATATTTAGGAATGGTGGGAATATGATATAGAAACCAAACATGTGGCATTCACACAAAGAAAATCTAAACTAAGTTGATGACATATAAGATGTATAATGTAAGCAAAGCAAGGCACCATATGCTTGATATGACCAACATCAGCATGCCAGGTTAGAGCAAACACCTCAGGTGGTAAACAGGCATGGTCGGCTCCTTCTGAATCTCCATCTGAACAGTTATCTTCCTCTGGAATACAATCTGGAAATGCAGGAGGGGGGCACTTCGCCCACCATGGAGCGGTGTCTGCATGACATTATATTTGCACGCAACGGTCTTCTCTTTTTCTCTACATGTTCAGGGTGATTGTGTACAATTTCTGACATGCATAATAAAAAAATAGTTAGATTTTGTAAGGCCTATGGGGGTGCATGCAAAAATCAAGACTGATGGTAGCAAGTGAGTGGATGGATCCAAAACTAATGATAGCAGGTAGATTATAGCTTCAGTTTAAAAAGATAGACAATGGATCATCTATTGTTTGTTGCCCACCCAACATGGACCACATAGAAGACCCCAGATGGACCAGATAGTAGACAGATACTATTCGTTGCTGGCTCGATATGAGACCCATGGGCAATTCAAAACTCAAGATTGAACGATAAAATAGCAGGTAGTAATAACCAATGTATAACGTAAGAAAACACGAAAGACTGCGACCTCTCTTCCGGAACCGTGTAGTCCTCAGGTTCATATGATCAGTCGATGATGGTAATGCAGTTGGCGTGGCTGCCGGGAACGGGGAAGATGATCTAAGGCGGCGAAAGGAAGTCTGCAGGGGGATCTCTGCTGCAGTGAACGCTTTTGTCGATGGTGCACCTCAGGTGGGGTGGATGACGGCACGATAGGAGCAGGACATAACACACAAAGTTTTCTTTGACGCCTATCTGAAAATGAAGTAAATCTGTAAGGGATCCTTAGAATTGGAGGATTCTATAAACGCAGGGACAGGAAAAACACAGGAATAGGATAGGAATGCACGTGCAAAACAGAGCATTTGGAAACATAGGATTTCAGTCAACCTAGGTGTTTGGCTCACATGAATTGGAAGAACAGAGGAATGGAGAAACAAAGTGATGCGACGAGTGTACAACCCCTTTGGCATAGGCTTGTGGACCTCAGCATCATTGGTTGGACGTGGAGGATGGTGATGATGCTGGTGTGACTATCAGAGGCGGGGAAGAAGATCCGAGGCCTCTGGAAACGGCACCGAGGGTACTGCTCCGCTGTGATGGACGGTTCGGTCGTTGGAGCATCTCCGCTAAGGTGTACGGCGACGAGTCTGAAGCATGACAAGACAAACAACGTTAATCTGAAGTGGGACCCTAATATCATCTACAATAGATGATGGAAAATACATCACCAAAAAGTGCTAGATGTAAAACGCATCAGCCGCGCCGCGGCCGCTCCGACAGATGCTGTAAGTACTGTTCACTCTGAACTTAACTGAGGAAAATGAACTTCACAGTCGAAACTGAATATTACTATCGAAACTAATTGAACTAGTAATAGAGCATTGCAATAGATGTTTAGGGCGTTCGAGCACTAGTAGCAGAGAAGCAGTGACCTAAATCAGCAGACGCTCGAGCAGGGAACACACTAGCAGAGAGCAAGTCATGCAGTAGAACCGCGAGCGAGCGCTAAAGCAGCAACTACTATAGCTACCGAAGGTCGTGCAGCAGCAGCAGCAGTGCAAGCGAGAGCAAGAGCAGAGCAGCAGCACGAACGAAAGCAGGAGCAGTGCAGCAGCGCGACCGACAGCAAGAACAGAGCCGTAGTGCGAGCGAGAGCCGGAGCAGCTGCAGCTAGTGCCGTTGTGGAAGTCGCCGCCGAGGAAGCAATGACATGGGGGAGAGACGCCGTGGATGATGTGGCCGACGATGGAGACATGCCATGTCTGCTCAGTATCGAGCACCGGCAGCCCCGTGAGATCGAATAAAAGATAAAATGTAGCGGTGAATGCAGAACCTCCTTGGTGGCGCCGAGTTGGCCTCGGCTTCATCGGAGGAATTGGTGAGGGTGCTGTGGTTCCGGTGGGGCAGGTCAAGATGGTGCTGTGGGGATTGAGGTGGCGCGATAGACGAGGCGAACATCGGGGCAACTCCTTGGAGGTGGAGGACGGGGCCGCTGATCCGGCGGGACGACGAGATCGACAACGGATCCTCATCCGGTGCGGTGGATGAGGGACGACGAGCTGTTGCGATGGACGACGTAGTCGGGGAAGAGTCTCCGGCTGGGCGGCGGTCGGGAGGCCGACGGAGGAGCATGGGGTTTCGTGGGTTTTGGCAGCCTTGGTGTACGAATGTGGGGGGGGCAAAGGGGGAGGGAGGAGCCAAGCTTAGGGTCGCGCTTGTCTGAATTTTAGGGTAAGTTACCAGCGTACCCCCACCGGTTTTAACACCGCAACGTGGAGCTTCATTTCTAGCTGAGGGGTAGAAGGGGGATTTCATGTGTCTGGGCTGTGGGAGCGATTTCGGATGAGGAGGGAGTTCTCGCGCGCGTCCAAATTTTGGGATAACAAGGCGCGGCGCGGGTTGAAGAAGCGGGAGTTTCAAAGCAGGTGAGACAAAAGATACTCGAGCTTGAAAATTTCGGGATAATAAGGTGCGGATTCCTTGTTCGGCAGAACAAACTTAACGTGTAAAAAACAATTCATACAAGACACAAGAGAGTCATGTCCCCTTCTACTATATTGCTATAGATGCCATTGAAAAAACTACAAGAAAAATGTAAAAAAATCGGGAGAACAAGATTACCCTGCACAGTACTTCCCTCAACAACAACAAAAAATAAATCAATTCCCACCAAAGAAAGAGTAATGTCCCTTTTTATATGATTATAGATGCCATGATCTCGAATTTCAATTTTTGAATCCACGTTATGTTGAATTCGAATATATCGTTAGGTGACCTTGCGGTTTATAATTGATGTACTCGTACATTTTGATCTTCCATCACATATGAACATTTTACTCCACCATGTGAACATATATATTGTCGTCTACCATATGGACTAAATTTGAATAAAATTTTGCTTATTTGAACACGATTTTTGTCAAGTTATACAATAATTTAAATATTATCTTGATAACAAAAAACATACATATAACGGTAATCATATTTCATTATGAACTACATGTACCATACGCTCTCCAATTCAAATATTTGTATCCATTTTATGTTGAATCCAAATCATAGTACATTATTGGTCTAGGTAGCGAGATGTTTGGGATAATCTAAACCCTGTTTTCATACGTATAATTTTTGGCTGAATTGGGACAAGTTTTGCTATAAGCCTCTTGCAAAACCAGAGATTCTCTCAACAAGCCTCGTGGTTCTGAGAGGGAACGTGTCACCCTTGTGTGCGAAATGATATACGCTGCCTCCCCCTGATGTTATTTACAGAGGCAACATAGAAGTATATGAGTGCCCTGTTAAATTTTGGAATTATTTCAGGTTCATTTGGCCTTTTTATACAATAGTTGAGTTTTTCGACTTTTAATGTGCATAATCTAAATATGAATTTCATGCACATGCTCCGGTGCACCAAAGTGGGTTGAAAAATCACATGTGTGTCCTTGGTTGAATTTCTAGGTCCCATGGAAGAAATGAGAATGAAATTCAAACATCTGGCATCATGACTCGGCCGAGAACATCAAGAAACTTTGATTTTAAATTCATGTAAATCCAAAACTCGCCTAGAAATCATGAAACTTGGCATGGTGTCATGTCATGGCACTAACATGTTATGGTAAAAAATTGGGCCGATTTGGAAGCTCGTTGTCGGTGGGAACGACACCTATGGGATCACAAGAATCCCTACTACAGTTAGCGGGGCGCGGGGTCGTCAGATGAGCGGATCAAACAGATAGTACACAGTTTGTTTATCCAGGTTCGGGCTGCGAGGATGCGTAAAACCCTACTCCTGCTTTGGTGGATGTATATTCCTGTTCTTGAGCTAGCTCTGGGGCATTAGGAGCTCCAAAAAGCCGAATCCTCCTCCTGGTCGCCTCGGGCCTCCTTTTATAGAAAAAGGGGTTGCCACAGTGGCACGCAGGAGGTGGAAAGGGTACAATGATGCGAGGTTATCCCTCACATTACATGACAAGGCGCATTTAATTCGTCTTGCTTAGGTGTCCTTGCTTTATCGGGGACGGGGGAGAAACCTGTCTCGTCCGTCGCCGCTCCTTCTTGTGTCGACACGCGCCCTGGCCAGCGATGCCTGTGATGCCATGTAGGCAGGCAGGCAGCTGAGGTGGCGCAGTGGAGGGTTTTCACGAAGATCTGCATGCCGCCACGTAGGTGCCTGCCCAGCTAGTTGGGTCGGCAGCCGCATGCGTACGGTGGTGGAGGTTTAGTCGGCGTGGGCCTGATGGTGGCCCTGCGGATGTCCTCGGCAAGGGCCTTGCCGGGGCCCCGGCAAGGGTCTTGCCGAGGCGCCTGCTGTCATCCCCGGCAAGGCGCTTGCCGGGGGTCTCGTGGTCTTCGCTGGCTGGTATCTCGCCAAAGGTCGTCGTCTTCTTAGTGCGTATCTGATCTTGAATGTCTTCACAAATATCTGCATGCCACTACGGGGATGTCTCCCGAATCCTTGCCCCTTGGGGGCAATGGACTCAAGGGTAATTTGCTTCGTAGGAGTGGGGCGAGTCGCCGCGGCAAGGGTCTTGCCGGGGTTGCCAAAGCTGTCTCCCGGCAAGGATCTTGCCGGGGGAGTCCGCTTCGTCCCTTTTGCTCTTCGTGGTCTTGGCCTTGGTGTCGTCCTAGTTCCCTTGAGCTTCGGTCTTACCCTGGCTCACCTCCCTTGCCTTGCTTGGTGTGGTGGTGCCCGTGGCTCAGACTGTCCGTGCATAGTTAGAGGGGTACAAAAAAGTGTACCCCTCTTTTTGTACACTGACAAGAGCCCCCGGGCCTGGGCCACACATAAGCGCAACGCGTTGTTGGGATAGGCCCAAAAACGGTGCGCGGGCAGGTGGGGCGGTTTTTTACCGTGGTAAGATTTTTCGCGCGTTGCGCTTCCCATGACTCCCACACGCGGCGCGGCGTGGGGAGGTGCGTGTGACGTGGGCGGCATGCGTGGGGTTGGTCTCTACACGCATGCGTCACGTCATAGTAAAGGGGCGGTTCACATCTTCCCATAAACGGAGGGAGGCATGGAGGTGCGGCCCATTTGCTGAATGGGGCCGAGGCACGGTCCTCAAGGCGTCCACTCCCCACGATCACGGGGTGGGGAGAGGTCGCCTCACCCGTCCCCTCGGTTCTGCATGTCCGCCACGTGCCTCCTATGCGCTTGGGGTGGCAAACGGCGGAGGCGGGAAACCGGGCTGTCGCTGGTTCGGGCAGCGGGTCGGTCCTGGCTCCCTGCGCCTTCCGTGTTTTGATTGGCCGAGCAGGGCGGCCGAGCCCCAACCCCGTTCCTTTATAAAGAGCGGGAGGGTGGGGATGGCGTCCCGCATTCTTCCATCTCCTTCCTCCTTCAGCTTCTGCTCCTCTCTTCCATTCGTCATGGAGAGAGGAAATCCCGATCCTTCAACGATGGCGGCGAGGTCGCCACTCGACAACGCGTCCCTCCTTCTCCTGTGCCTACGGTGGCAGGGCCGGCCGCGAGGGGAAGGGGGAGGGGGCGAGGCCTTGCGCGAGGCCGGGGCGCTCAGGGAAGAGGAGGACGGGGTGGCGTGCCGGCCTCGCCTCCGCCAACAGCTCCTCCTCCAATGGAGGGCCATGTTGGGGATGACTCTTGTGAGTTCTTCTCCAGGCTGCGCCGGCCGCCGCGCCGTCGCCTTCGTCTCCCAACTCCATTTGCGCGGGAGATGGAGCTGGATCCGCTGGAGTCATTGCGGCTGCACATGAGGGGCTGCGGGATTAGTGGCACACGGGTCCGCGTCGACTTCCCCGCTCCTCACGTGATGTATCTTCGTCGGGGATGGAAGACGTTTGCTCATATCCACAGCTTGACGGAGGGGCTCACTCTCCATTTTAATCTGATGGAGGGTGGCCTTCTCTCTGTCAAGGTCTTCGGGTACTTTGGGACTCGTACAAGGTGCTGCGTGGAGAGCTCTTCTGATAGCGAAGACTCCTCCTCGGGCAGGAGTGACAAGGAGGACAGCGGCAGCGACGACGAGGGTGGTAGGCGGCAGGATGACGGGTCCGAATAGGTGTCGGGTGCCGCTCCGTGCGGCACCGGCGACCCCATCATCCGTGTCGCCGGCTCCTTGAACTTATTAGGGTTGTCTCCTTGGGCGGCTGGCGTTGGGAGGCTGCGGAAGAGGAAGAGGGCGAGCGGCAAGGCCGTCAAGTCGGAGTACGCGGGCACCGATGCCTTCGACACGTGCTGACGTCCTGCCGCCTCGCCTTCGAGCTCTGCTTCCGGCGCCTCCATCACCATCCAGCCTTTGGACGGCCACCAAGATGTTCTCTCTGCGTCTTCTGCCACCCGTAGCTCGCCTAGGCGCTCCTTTTGCCCTTCTCGCCTCCTTGACCTGCCTCCTGAGGAGAGGGACAAGAAAGGGATTACGGGCACCTTATCTCTTTTTAGTTTGTAAGCCTTCGGGCCTTTGTTGAATTTAAAACTTGTAATCCATTCATTCATGTTTTTCATTCCCTACGGACTGTACCTGAGTGGAATGTTTTTAATGAAAAAGGGATGCTTGCCGGGTCATTTGTTTGCGGGTGGAACCCACGACAAGGAGTAAATCCTTGATATCTCTAAGATAAACATTTTCTCGCCCGGCAACAGGCCTTGCTGTCTCCCCACTTTGCTCAACCTTTCTCATGCCTTTGGCGGAGGCAGGGATGAGGCGGGTTCAGGCTCCTTGTTTCATCCTTTCGCTACCGCGACTACGACCAAACTTGGTCCCAGGAACGAGCCCTAGGGCCTAGAGTTAGGGGAGCACGGTAGCTTAAGGAAAAACGAGGTTTCACATACCTCATTTCATAATGGAATGCATGATAAGGGATGAAGAACTTATCTGAAGCTGCAGCCCCCGGCAACCCTGGTTTGCCGTGGGTGAATCTTTGCTCTTGCAGCCCCCGGCAATACTGGCTTGCCGGGGCCTAGATGCTGGTCTGTTCCTTTTTTTCTCCCCAAGTGGTTTGGCAAGGATATCTGTGTGTCCTGTGAACCAAAGAAGACAAAAGAAAGACAAAGAGACGCACACTCGACCTCTAAGCTAGGGGTTAGTCACCGCTAAGCACTATAAACCCTAACCAAGGACGAGACTCGACCTAGCATGCATGCTATAACTTAGGGCGCCAGCGCTTCATTTATTTATGCTCAGGGTCTGTGCCTGGCTTTGTACAAAGGGTTACATGCGTCATCGGCAAGGCTCGTACAAAAGGTGGCTTGCCAGGGGGCCCGGCAAGCCGCGCCTCACGGGTAAAACTAGCGAAGATGCTCAATGTTCTAGGAATTACTCACCGGAACGGCATCTTCGGTCTCCAGGCGGACTGCGCTGGGCCTGGTGACTCGTATTACCCGATAAGGGCCTTCCCACTTTGGCGTCAACTTGTTGGAATTCTTGGCCGATTGAACGTGCCGAAGAACAAGGTCGCCTTCCTCAAAGCTTCGGGTATGAACCTTGCGGCTATGGTAGCGGCGCAAGGCTTGCTGGTAGCACGCTGCTCTCACAGCTGGCCGAAGACGATCTTCCTCAAGGAGCGTTGCGTCATCTTGCCGCAATTGCTCTTGATCAAGCTCGTCATAAGCAAGTACTCGAGGTGACTCATATATGAGTTCCGTGGGGAGAACTGCTTCTGCCCCATATACCATGGCAAAGGGTGTCTGGCTGGTGGCTCGATTTGGTGTCGTTCTGATTGACCAAAGGACCGTCGGCAATTCATCAATCCAGCGCCTTCCACTCTTGTACAGTCTGTCAAAGGTCTTTGTCCTCAGGCCTCGCAGTACTTCAGCATTTGCCCTCTCAGCTTGACCATTGCTTCGTGGGTGAGCAACGGAAGCGAAACAGACCTTGCTGCCGAGGTCTTGAATACATTGCATGAAGGTGTGGCTTGTGAACTATGTGCCGTTGTCGGTGATAACCCTATTGGGTACACCAAAATGGCACACCAGTCCTTTGAAGAACTTGACGGCTGACTGTGCTATGACCTTCCTCACTGCTTCCACTTCTGGCCACTTTGTGAACTTGTCGATTGCAATGTACAAGTACTCAAAGCCCCCGACAGCGCGGGGGAAAGGGCCCAGTATGTCGAGCCCCCAGACCGAGAAAGGCCAGGAGAGAGGAATGGTTTGAAGGGCTTGAGCTGGCTGATGAAGCTTCTTTGAATGGAACTGACATGCTTCACACCTGGTGACTAGTGTCGTCGCATCCTGGAGGGCGGTGGGCTAGAAGAAGCCTTGCCGAAACGCTTTGCCGGCAAGGGCCCTCGACCCTATGTGGGATCCACATACGCCTCCATGTATCTCCACCAACAGCCCCAGTCCTTCCTCTCGAGGGATACACTTCAATTTCACACTGTTCGGCCTCTTTCTGTACAGGACGTCATCGACGAACTGGTACATAGTTGAGCGACGGGCTACTTTTTCCGCTTCTTCCCGCTCCTCAGGAAGTTCCCCTGTTTGGAGGAATCGGACGGTATGTTGTGCCCACGCCGGAGCCTGGGGCTCGATGGTGAGGACTAAAGGCATTTCCTCCGCGATAGGAGCGACTGTCTCCACGGCAAGAGCTTGATGCTCCGTCGGAGCTAGCCTCCTGTGGCGGGCTCAGTGTCTCCGGCAACATCCTTGCCGGCGGTTTCGGGGAGCTCGGCAGGAAAGTACTTGCCGGCCATGATTTTCTCCTCTTGTTCTGCTCTGTTGATGGATCAACGGATGGCTAAGTTAGCCGAAGCACAAAGGTACCTGGTTCCATAGGTAGCTTGGGGGCAGCGCGTTTTGACAGGTAATCGGCGATGTCATTCTCCGCTCGGGGAACGTGTTCTATCTATATACCGTCAAAACGCTCTTCCAGCTTTCTCACTTCATCAATGTAGGCCTTCATCAACGGGCTCTGGTAATCCTTGTTAACTTGCTTGATGACAAGTTGCAAGTCGCCCCTAACAACGAGTTTCTTGATTCCGAGGTCCGCCACGATCCTAAGACCAGCAAGCAGCCCTTCGTACTCAGCCGTATTGTTTGTTGACACCTCCTTGGGGAAGTGCATCTAGATCACGTACTTGAGGTGCTCTCCTGTGGGCGCAACAAGCAGTACGCCAGCCCCGGCGCCCTGTAAGGAGAAAGCTCCATCAAAGTACATGATCCAGTCGCAACTTGCCTCCTTGCCGGGGGGAGCAGTCTCTTGGGCTTCTTCGTCAGGCGTCGCGGTCCATTCTGCAACGAACTCCGCCAGGACTCGGCTTTGAATCGTCGAGGTACTCTCAAACTTGAGGCCAAAGATGGACAGTTGCAGTGCCCACTCTACGATTCTTCCCGCTACGTCTGGATTGTGCAATATCCGTTGCAGAGGGAGGCGAGTGACGACAGTGATTTCGTGCACCTGAAAGTAGTGACGCATCTTCCTCGAGGCCATAAGAAGGCCGAAGAGCAGTTTCTGCACACCGGAGTACCTTGATCTAGCCCCTTGCAGGAGGGAACTAACAAAGTAGACCGGGTGCTGCATCATTTTCTTCTTCGGCGGCACTCCGACTGGCTGTGTTGTCTCTGCATCGGTGGCATCGGGCTCTGTCGCTGCCATTTCCTCGTCATCAATTTCTCTCTGCGCCACTAGTGCGGCGCTGACCACCTGGTTCGTTGCCGCCAAGTATAGCAGCAACGGTTCCCGTGGCCTAGGCGCAACTAGTATTGGCGCGGAGGAAAGGTACCTCTTCAAATCTTGCAATCCTGCTTCGGCTTCTGGTGTCCACTCCATCGAGCCCGCATTTTTCAAAATCTTGAAAAAGGGAAGGGCGCGCTCGGCGGACTTGGAAATGAACCTGCTCATGGCGGCAACGCAACTAGCAAGCCGACGCACATCCTTGACTCGCTTGGGTGCTTCAATCTGCTCTATAGCTTTGATCTTGTCCGGATTGGCCTCTATCCCGCACTGCGACACAAAGAACCCGAGAAGCTTGCCGGACGTGACGCCGAAGACGCACTTCTCAGGGTTCAGCTTGAGATTGATCTTGCGTAGGTTTGCAAATGTTTCTTGTAAATCTGGTATGAGGGTTGCCCTGTTCTTGGTTTTGACCACTATATCATCCATATAAGCTTCCATATTTCTATGGAGCTGGGGTTCAAAACCAATCTGGACCGCCCTTGCAAACATTGAACCAGCACTCTTCAACCCGAAAGGCATCCGTATGAAACAATACGTACCACATGGGGTGATGAATGCCATTTTCTCTTCGTCTTCTCTTGTCATGAAGATCTGGTGGTAGCCGGAGTAGGCATCGAGGAATGACAACATATCACACCCAGCCGTGGAGTCAACAATCTGGTCGATGCGCGGCAACGGGAAGGGGTCTTTGGGACAAGCCTTATTGATATCTGTGTAATCAATACACAGCCTCCATTTCCCATTTGCCTTGCGCAATACCACTGGATTGGCCAACCACGTTGGATGGAGCACACCTCTTACCAAACCCGCTGCTTCCAGTTTCCGGATCTCCTCTGTGATGAACTCTTGTCGTTCCAAGGCTTGCTTTCTGACCTTCTGCTTGACGGGCCGCTCATGAGGACAGACAGCAAGGTGGTGCTCAATCACCTCCCTGGGAACGCCGGGGATGTCGGATGCTTGCCATGCAAACACATCGACATTCGCCCACAGGAAGGTGACGAGCGCGTCTTCCTATTTGTCGTCAAGGGCGGAGCTTATGGTAAAAGCCCCTCCCATGCCGTCCTCCTTGACAGAAACCTTCTTGGTTCCCGGCGGTGTGGCCCTTGACTTCTTGTTTCTGTCGGTGGAGCTCTCTGGCACGTCCTCGACTGGAGCGCTACACTCCGAAGAGGTGCGCTTGCCGGAGTGGGTGCCTGAGGTCTCACCGGTCTTCTTCTTTTTCCTTCCCGGGGCTCTAGCGGCAGGAGCAAGCGCCTTAGCAGTGGCGGCTGCTGCAACTGCTTGTTGGTAGAGTTGGTCAGCGCAAATTAGCGCATCCTTCTTGTCTGATGGGACGGTGATGATCGTCATAGGCCCTAGCATCTTCAGGGTGTTGTAGGCGTAATGTGATGCCGCCATGAACTTGGCCAGCGCTGGGCGGCCAAGGATCCCGTTGTAAGGCAGGGGGATCTTGGCAACGTCGAACACAATTCTTTCTGTCCTGTAGTTCAGATCACTCCCAAAAGTCACGGGCAACGTGACCTTTCCCTTTGGTTTACTTCTTCCCGTGTTGACCCCCTGAAACGTTCCCGTCTCATCGAGGTCTTCATCAGGAATCTGCAGTTTCTTGATCACGGCAGGCGAGATTAAGTTCAGACCGACCCCACCATCGACTAGCATTTTTGTCACCTTGAGGTTGCGTATTGTTGGTGAAACCAACAATGGCAAGCACCTAACTGTAGTAGTGCGATCAGGGTGATCCTCAGTGTCAAAAATGATAGGTGTGCCAGACCACTTCAACGGCCTTTGGGCATCAAACGACGGCTCTGCCGCTGTAATCTCATGCGCCCACTGTTTAAGCTGGCAGTGAGAGGTATGCAGCGAGGCGCCTCCATCGACGCACATGGCCTCTGTAGCTTTCTGAAATTCTTGGTCACCAGACTCATCGTCCTCTTCGTGATCATCGTCTTCTGGCTTTTTGTCACGGCCTCGGGCGGGCCTCTCTTGCTGTTTATCTTTGCCGTGACGGCCCGCTTGGCCGTCACGCTTCTTGCCGGACCCTTCATCACCGTCCTGGCCTTTCTCCTTGTCCCGCCTCTCATATTCAGCCCTCTGCTTCTCAGCAAGGAGCTCAACCTGTCGGCAGTTCTGGAGATCATGGCCTTTGGTGCGATGATCTTGCAGTATTGCTTGTCGGAGTTTCCTGGCTTCTCGGCAGCCGCCAAGGCTCGGCAGGTGACACATCCGGCAATTTCCTTGCTGGGGTCATCTGCCTTGGTTTTCTTGGCGGAGCCGGCGTCGTCAGATCCCTCGACAGCAAGAACGGCTTTACCTTTGCGCTTCCTATTGCGGCGCCGACCTTTCTTTGCCGGGGCGGCAGTATCCTCATCTGAGGAGTCGGTTTCCACGCCGGCATCTTCACCGGGGCACTTCCTTCCCTCTTCAGCCCGGGCACATCTGTCAGCAAGAACATAGAGTTCTGCCATGTGTTTCACCTTGTTCATTGCCAGTTCTTCGCGCATCTTGCGGTTACGCACGTTCTGATGGAACGCGCTGATGATGGCGGCAGGTTGAACATCAGGGATATTGTACTGTACCCGGCTGAACCTCTGTATATACTTGCGCGGACTCTCGCCTCCCTTCTGGGGAATGACGTGCAGGTTGCTTGCTTGGCCATGGGCTTGGTGGCCTCCAGTAAAGGCGCCAACAAACTCATGGCACAAATCCGACCAGGAGGAAATAGAGTCTACCGGCAAGTGCATCAACCACGACATGGTGTTGGGTTTAAGAGCCAATGGAAAGTAATTCGCAAGCACCTTGTCATCGCGGGCTCCGGCAGCTTGCATCGCGATGGTGTAGATGCTGAGGAACTCAGACAGGTGGGTCTTGCCATTGTACTTCTCGCCAACGTCAGGTTTGAAGGTGCGGCGAGTGGGCCACTGGAACTGCCGCAGCTCATGGGTAAAAGCCGGACAGCCTACCTCGTAAGGTAGGCCTCCAGGGCTCTCCGGGGCCGAGTGGTTCGCAGCAGGCCCTGCTCGCCTGTCTGACTGGTGGCGCGCTCCGCGCCGGCGCTCGATAGTGGTTCGAGCGTCTTCATGGGCTCGTTCCCAAAGAACTTGGCGCTGGTCACAGTGGGTCCGTGGGTCAGACGACGCTATGGAAATGTCGTCGCCCGTGACATCGCGACGAGCCTGCGTCCGCGGTATCGGATGGGGAAGAGGTGAATGCACCGTGGTTGCGGCGCCACCGGCCTTTCCGCCACTAGTGCGTGGGACTCCATCGGAGCGTCGACCCGGGGGCCCCACCAGACTTGGTTCGTCTTTGTTGGCCACCGCAACAAGGCTTCGGATAGTGGCTCTCCATTCGTTGAGTTTCCCCGTAGTGGGAGGAAAGTCGAGGAGCAACTGCGCGCGAGCCAGGGCCTCCACTGGCGTCGGTGGTAGCGGAACCTGCACGGATCGCGACGTGCTTCGACTTCTCACCATGTAAGAAGGAGCTCTATCACGACCCCGCGGTCGCATGCCGTTGTCACCAGTGCTTCGGCGAGCGGGCAGGTCTTCTACGTCCCGGGAGTGGCGCTCGGGGCTCTTCCCGCAGCGACGCCTGGGATCTTCGGCGTGATGACGCCGTTCGTCGCGCGCTGCCTGGGAGGAGCGCGCTGTTGGCGCCAGCGTGGGAGTCTTGGAGGCCCTTGCGTCGCCTTCGGGTGGGGCGGCGATGACCTTGGAAGGCCCCACTCCACCCGCGGAGGGCCTGGCTCTGCCTTTGGATTTGGCGATGTGTGGCCCATTACCAGGTGCACAAACATCGCCACTTCCCAAACTCCGGCTTTTGGGATGGTGTTGGTGTTCGCGAGCAGCGCCCCGGGTCCTTTCTGCGACCGGTCCGCTGCTCGCCCGCGTCGGGACAGGCTGTCCGGCTTCCGACTGGCCAACCGCCACCGTCGTCTTCTTCTTGGGCGCCATGATGATGAAGAAGCGTCGAACTAACTGCTAAAGCCGATTCTCACAACTGCGCCCCCTACCTGGCGCGCCAAAGATGTCGGTGGGAACGACACCTATGGGATCACAAGAATCCCTACTACGGTTAGCGGGGCGCGGGGTCGTGAGAAGAGCGGATCAAACAGATAGTACACAGTTTGTTTATCCAGGTTCGGGCCGCGAGGATGCGTAAAACCCTACTCCTGCTTTGGTGGATGTATATTCCTGTTCTTGAGCTAGCTCTGGGGCATTAGGAGCTCCAAAAAGCCAAATCCTCCTCCTGGTCGCCTCGGGCCTCCTTTTATAGAAAAAGGGGTTGCCACAGTGGCACGCAGGAGGTGGAAAGGGTACAGTGATGCGAGGTTATCCCTCGTATTACATGACAAGGCGCATTTAATGTGTCTTGCTTAGGTGTCCTTGCTTTATCAGGGACGGGGGAGAAACCTGTCTCGTCCGTCGCCGCTCCTTCTTGTGGCAGGCAGCTGAGGTGGCGCAGTGGAGACTTTTCACGAAGATCTGCATGCCGCCACGTAGGTGCCTGCCTAGCTGGTTGGGTCGGCAGCCGCATGCGTACGGTGGTGGAGGTTTAGTCAGCGTGGGCCTGATGGTGGCCCTGTGGATGTCCTCGGCAAGGGCCTTGCCGGGGCCCCGGCAAGGGTCTTGCCGAGGCTCCTGCTGTCATCCCCGGCAAGGCGCTTGCCGGGGGTCTCGTGGTCTTCCTTGGCTGGTATCTCGCCAAAGGTCGTCATCTTCTTAGTGCGTATCTTATCTTGAATATCTTCACAAAGATCTGCATGCCACCACGGGGATGTCTCCCGAATCCTTGCCCCTTGGGGGCAATGGACTCAAGGGTAATTTGCTCCGTAGGCGTGGGGCAGGTCGCCGCGGCAAGGGTCTTGCCGGGGTTGCCAAAGCTGTCTCCCGGCAAGGATCTTGCCAGGGGAGTCCACTTCGTCCCTTTTGCTCTTCGTGGTCTTGGCCTTGGCGTCGTCCTAGTTCCCTTGAGCTTCGGTCTTACCCTGGCTCACCTCCCTTGCCTTGCTTGGTGTGATTGTGCCCGTGGCTCAGACTGTCCGTGCACAGTTATAGGGGTACAAAAAAGTGTACCCCTCTTTTTGTACACCGACACTCGTGGTTCTAAGAGGGAACATGCCACCTTTGAGTGTGAAACGATATACGCTGCCCCCCTTGAGTTTCTTAACAAAGGCAACATAGAACTACATTAGTGCCCTGTTAAATTTTGGAATTATTCTGGGTTAGTTTGTCGTTTTTTATACATTAATTGAGTTTCTGGTCATTTAATGTGCATAAGTCAAATTTGAACTACAAGCACATGCTCTCGTGCACCAAAGTTGGTTGAAAAATCACATTTGTATCCTCGGGTGAATTTCTAGGTCCCATGCAAGAAATGAGAATAAAATTAAAACATCTGGGCATGGTGGCTCGGCCGAGAACATTGAGAAACTTGGTTTTAAAATTCTTGTAAATCCAAAATAAGTCTGAAAATCATGAAACTTGGCATGGATGTCATGTCATGGTACTACGGTGTTGTGGTAAAAAAATTGGCCGAATAGGAACAGATTTTGGTATAAGCCTCTTGCAAGCCGAAGCTTCTCTCAAGAAGGCTCGTGGTTCTGAGAGGGAACATGCCACCTTTGAGTGCAAAACGATATACGTTGTCCCCCTTGAGTTTATTTACAAAGGCAACATAGAACTACATGAGAGCCCTGTTAAATTTTGGAATTATTCCGGCTTCGTTTGGCCTTATTTACACATTAATTGAGTTTTTGGTCATTTAATGTGCATAATTCAAATTTGAACTACAAGCACATGCTCCCGTGCACCAAAGTTGGTTCAAAAATCACATTTGTGTCCTCGGGTGAATTTCTACTCCCTCCTTCCATCTATATAGGTCCTAATGCATTTTTCGAGGCTAACTTTGACCAAACGTTAGAGCAATAATATATGACATGCAACTTACACAAAGCATACCTTCAAATTTGTATGTCAAAGGAGCTTCCAATAATATAATTTTCATAGTATACATCTCATGTGCTATTAATCTTGTCAATAGTCAAAGGCTGTCTTGAAAAACACATTAGGCCCTATATAGATGGAAGGAGGGAGTAGGTCCCATGCAAAAAATGAGAATAAAATTCAAACATCTGGGCATCGTGGCTCGGTCGAGAACATTGAGAAAGTTGGTTTTAAAATCATGAAACTTGGCATGGTGTCATGTCATGGTAGTTCCATGCCGTGGTAAAAAAATTGGCCGAATAGGAACAAATTTTGGTATAAGCTTCTTGCAAATCGGAGCTTCTCTCAGGAAGGCTCGTGGTTCTGGGAGGGAACGTGTCACCTTTGTGTGCATAATTAAAATTTGAAATACAAGCACATGTTCCAGTGCACCAAAGTTGGTTGAAAAATCACATGTGTGTCCTCGGGTAAATTTCTAGGTTCCATGCAAGAAATGGGAATGAAATTCAAAATTCTGGGCGTCGTGGCTGGGTTGGAAACATTGAGAAACTTAGTTTTTTAATTCCTATAAATCCAAAACACGCATGAAAATAATGAAGCTTGGCTTGGTGCCATGACATGGCACCAACATGCTGTGGTAAATTAGCAGTCCGATTTGCGAAGGCGCACACATTAACAATCAACAAAGTAATTTTGGAACAAGTGCTGTCACGTTACAATCGGAAACACAAGTATTATTGAAACCGTTAGCGTTCTACTTACTAGTACCATTTACGTGCCGCCACGCGTCCCCATTTTTTATTAGCTAGGAGGCGCCGTGTAGGGTTGCTATTTGAGTACGAGAGGCGTGCGATCAGAGCCCTGCGCGTGCTTATCGGGAGGAGAGACCTTTGACCTCCATCTGCCGTCCAACTCTCTCCCAAGGTCTCCATTAATGGCACCCGAGCCTCTGTTTAATGGCGTGGCTATGTCTCACTCGACCTTTGGCGCTCGTTGCGGAGCATGTCATTCTCGTCCATAAGTTTCTTGATGATGACGCCGGTCCTCTTCAACAAGGCACTGGTCTCCTCCTGCTGGTCTGCACTTCGGACGATCTTCTGCCTCAGCAGGTCGCGCTCGGCCCGGAGCCTCTCATTGCCCTGCCTTAGTTGCTGGATGACGCCGATAGCCTGTTCAAACGAGGCTTTCATGTCGTCCTGCAACCTCGCCCAGCCGGAGATCTGATCCATCTGGCTATGGACGATCGCATGCATGCGCTGTAACAGTCGTCGCCTGCCCGCGAGAAATTTTCCCAGGCCACCGCGGCACGGCGGGACATCTCTGCTGCATTCGTGGCACGGCGGGACATCTCTGCTGCTTCCGCGGCGCATCTAGACCAGTCTGCTGCATCGACGGCGCGGCGGTACCTCCGTGCTGCATCAGCGGCGCGGTAGGAGCTCTGTGCTGCAACTTCCGCGCGGTGGGACATGTCTGCTGCTCTCGCAGCAAGGCGGGACATCTCTCATGCTTCTGCTTCCATGCTCGCCTCTCCCTGGTGGCAATCTCTCGACCCAGAACTCACGCTGACCATGGCAGACGCAAGTGAAGGATGCTGAATGACTTGTTTGTTTTTGTGGATGAGGAGTTGAGGAGGAATGTGCAGTCATCTTGGCATACTAGTATTTATAACCGAGTACTAATACGCTCCTAAGTGGGAAACCGTTTAGGTTGTGATCAGTGTGAACAGGTTTGCAATTCAATATACTCCCTCCGTCCGGGTTTATTAGGCCTCTCAGCATCACTAGCATGTCCCCTTTTGTAAGGCCCCGCTTTGGAAAGGTGCATGCATGCAACCATTTCATTGGTTGCATTGAAAGCCATTATTGTCGGTGCCATGGCTGAAAAATTAATATACTTCATGCGTGCTTTTTTGTTGGCTGCATGCATGTGAGAGAGTGCATTGGGAGTGAAATGAAAGAATTAATGTGAGCAAATTACTATGTGTCTTGGTCTAAGAAAAATTGTCTTTAGGCCTAATAAACCCGGACGGAGGGAGTAGCATGGTACTAATACGCTCCTAAGTGGGAAACCGTTTAGGTTGTGATCGGTGTGAACAGGTTTGTAATTCAATATAGCAAGGAGTAATTTGGAATGTGACGAGACGCAAGCTCAAAATTTATTGACGGCTCTAGTTTCGAAGTGCGGCACTATTCCCGGATGGAGTACTTTTTCTACTCCCTCCTTTTCGGTTTTATAGGGCTTATCTCAACATTTTAGTTTTTCCATTTTATAAGGCTCAATTTGGTTGTTCCCCAACACATGTTCAGATTCCAAGGTGCATTAAATCATTGCATGCAAGTATTAAGAGAAAATTGACCAATGCATGTACTTTATGCATGCATGCATTGCAATTAATGCATTGATAAACATAATTTTTTGAGAAAAACAAGAGCATTAATTAGGTGCTTTTGCAAACTACAAAAAATATTCCACCACTCACCATCTTGGTTGATGAGATTTTTGAATTAAGCCCTATAAACCCGGAAGGAGGGAGTACTGCTGTGTACGTGCAATAACTGGCACCGTCGTATACATATCTTATGGTTAATCTCGCCCTCCTCGTGCACAACCATCTCTCGACTTGGGCCTGGGTATTACAAAGCTTTACCGTCACATATTTTATACTACTTCAAGGTGCATTAAATCAACACATGCAAGTATCAAAAGGAGAGTCACGGCATGCATGCATGCGTTGTAATTAATGCACCGGTAAATGCAAATTAATGCATTGCTTTGATGTGTCGCGTCAACTCGTACATCAACGAGAAGTTTGATTATCCTCTCCCTCATGGACTTAAGTGTACCTGCCTTTGGCTATATGACAGGTTGGCCACACACCTGTCGGGCCCACCTGTCATACACGCAAAGGCAGGAGCGTCCCTCCCTCGCCCATGAGCGTGGTGGCTGGCAAGACTAGGAGAAGCTTTCGCTACACGCTCTCCCCCCTGCACGTGGTGGACATGCGGCAGTTCAATCGGTGTCAGATGGCCAGAAGCGTACTGTAGTACTCCTCCAGTGCACGGACATGCAGCAGTGGATTCGACACTGTAGAAGCAATAGTAGTAACATCATTGTTCGTCTTCTCAAAGAGGCGAAGAGCCAAGCACAAACCGAGCATTGCAGTTGCGAACATTGGAGCACGCATATAGCCAGGCTCTTGCATGAGACAAAATTGCTATGTGAGCCCACTATTGTACTATTACGTACAACTACTAGAAAGGAGTACTTGCTAGTATAGCCCTGTAAACCAGAAAGGAGTATTTGCCCTTCTAGAGATTTCAACAAGTGACTAGACTACACTGAGACGGAGTACATATGGAGCAAAATGAGTGAATCTGCATCGTAAATAAATACGTACTAGCTCTATCGTTTTCCTCTCCGAGGTGCACAATATTGAGTATACTGACTAGTCTCTTTTTGACACGCATTTATGTTTTTTTACACAGTACAGACGCAAGCACTCATATACACGCGCATACACTCACCCCTATGAACGCACACACGCACGACACTATCATATTGAAATTTACGAAGTCACCATAGGCACCTCGTCGTCGACGGGTCCATATTTGCTTGAATGCCAAGGAGGGAGACGGTAGCGGTTCCCGAGACGTTGAACTGTCAATGATGCATCCTCAGTTACATGCAGAGGGAATTAATTGGAGAAGCAGAATAGAGCCAGCATGATGTGAATGCAACAGAGTTTGGACTCTCATATAATAAAGGCGCCCCACCACTCCAATCCATCTACTCCCAAGTCTCTGTGCAACACTGCTCACTCCAATCCAAGACCAAGTGACCAGAAGCCACAAGCACCTATGGAGGCGATGGACGCGAGCGGCAGTCGGCTGTGCCAAATCATCCAAGGCGCCGCCCTGCAGCCCCACACCGCACAACATTTCCAGACGGTGCTGGCGACCGCAGGCATCGTTCACACGGTCATCGCCGCCGAGGGAGGAAACCCACAGCTGCCGGAGGGGCCCGATCCTCTGCTTGTGTCGTTCTCTCCGACACAGCACCGGCTCGGGAGGTCCTCCGACCCTTCTTCCTCCTTGCCGTATTGTCCGCAGATCTGACCTGCCGCCGTCGACACCCCGGCGACCCTCAGGTATAAGTTCTTTGAAAGCGGCCTTGCCCTACTGCCCCAGCTCCCCACGTGTCTGCATGTGCATCTTTTTCTACTCCCATCAGCTCTTCCAAAGCCACCTAAATTTTTAGTATTATTAGAGGTAAAGCTACTTAATGCATTCGAATCTAGGGCTTTGTTCAAACAATGAAGAAAGGGGGGAAAGTTGTAGCATGAATCTAGGACTTGATTCAAAGAGGAAATAATATGGTGAAAGTAGTAGAGACCAGATACCCAACCGGTCTCTTGGTTAAAAAGGGAAATAATGGGAAAACGCAATACAAACTGGATAAGGAACAAATCTATTATTGGTTGAAAAAAGGATAGAAAGTGGCTGCTGGTGGACAAGTCAACAGAGTATGTCCAGGATTAGATTTGCTGCCCTCACATAGTAAAAGGTCTCTAGGATTAGATTTGCTGCCCTCACATAGTAAAAGGTCTCAAGATTAGGTTTGCTGCCCTCACATAGTAAAAGGTCTCAGGATTAGATTTGCTGCCCTCACATAGTAAAAGGTCTCCAGGATTAGATTTGCTTCCCTCACATAGTAAAAGGTCTCCAGGATTAGATTTACTGCCCTCACATAGTAAAAGGTCTCCAGGATTAGATTTGCTGCCCTCACATAGTACAAGGTCTCCACGATTAGGTTTGCTGCCCTCACATAGCATGAACAAACTCGGCATCACCACTTTATGCCTCCTTGTAGGTACATTGTGCTGATGCGTCCACTATCGCATGTCCTTATACCAACCTTTTGCTGTTGTTAATGTAAGGGCGCATGTAAAATGAAGCGATCACACTGTTACCTTCGGGACATGTCTAACCAATGTTATTCTTAATCTAATGCCTCCAGTGATAAGATGCAATTAAACTGTGTTACAAATGGCACTCCTGCTGTTTTCGCCAGCATGATAAGTAAGTTGGTCCTTTACGCTGCTGAGTGTCCTGGTGTCCCCACGGTCCCATGCCCTTAAACCAACTCTTTAGCTGCTATTGATTTACTGTGTCTGGTAAACAAGCAATGCCACCATTAAAGTAATCCCATATTTGAGAAATCTCATTGTTGATCATAATGCTTATGGTAACATGAAGCATTGCTGACGTTTTAAAATTTCTACTATCCTTGCATGATTGCCATGAACAAAATTAAGATGCTTCTTTTCATTTTGTATATGTTTCGTATATTCTTATTGACCAGCAACTGTTTACTTTCTATCTTTTTGTGAAGATAGGGATTTCCATTTCACCTTGTTGCTATTGTGACCTTTTGGTGAACTGCACAAAACACTTTTTTTTGGAATGAGTGTCTTGTGTAGTTCAACTAAAATGTCACGTGGCCAACATCTCTCAATTTTGGTGGAACTGCACAAAATGGTGATTGGAGTTTCCAAAATCTCCGTCAAGTTCTGCTGGTAATCTCGTGCAACATTTTATTAGCCTTTGCAAGATGGAGCCGTCACTGTCACCACAATGTCACTTTATTTTAGTGGAACTGCACAAAAGGATAAGAAAATTATAGTTGCACCTTACGTGAGCCGGACAACCAACCTTAATGTTCCTCAATTTTAGTGCAACTACTAAAGAAGAACCTGCCAGCTCACAAGAGCAAGTACTTCTTGCTAGCTGAATGATGCAATCTTTGCTTCATTTCAGGTGAACTGTAGAAAAAGGCACATGAATTGAATCATGGAACTCCAGGCAAACCTCATCCAAGTAGAGCTGGAGGTTGAGTTCAAGGAGGCCGCTATTAAAGCGAAATCATGCTCTCCTATCTTCTTGTTTTTGCTGTGCAAACATGCTATGCAAATAGGAATACTCAACTATAGATGTTGTGACGGTCAAGAGCATTCGCCAAGTTCTTCGATTGTATGACATGGCTAGCCAAGATGGATTTAATCCCGATATTCACTTTATCAAAAGGCTCTAACGGGTTGGTTCTGAATCTTGCAAGGTGGGAATCAGTGAGATCTGTAGGCATCTTTGTTATACTTATTATTTGAATCTTATTTGTTGGTTCTGAATCTTGCAAGCTGGGAAACAATGAGATGTGTAGGCATCTTTGTTGTACTTACTATTTGGATCTTATTTGTTGGTTTTGAATCTTGCAAGCTGGGAATCAATGAGATGTGTAGGCATCTTTGTTGTACTTATTATTTGGATCTTATTTGTTGGTTCTAAATCTTGCAAGCTGGGAAACATGGCATGATGATGCAGAGGACAACAACCATAACAAACAGTTCAAACTTGGTAGTATTATCTTTGTGAAAGTGTGACAAATGTGCTGATCGTGTGCATCCTGAGAATAATAATTCTAATTGTTGTGCATGTTGATCCTGTGGCACTGATAGAAGGAGCGAATGCATTGCTTGTTTTAAGTATAAATTTCTACAAAAGCTAATTAAATTTAAGTAAAGTGACCAGTAACTCCTGTTAGTACAGTACCAATACAGACCCGCTCGTGAACCGGCGTGTGGCCGAGGGTGCATCTTCTGTCGGGTGTGCAGCGGATGAGGGAGGGGTAGTAACTGTTGTCGCCTATATACACTCAGCTTACTGTTGAATCCAGTTCCCCAAGAGCTGAAAAATGAACTGCTGCCGCCGCCTACACACTCGTTCACTCGAAGAGACTCCAATGGCGATCCGAGGGGTGAGCCTGCTGGATATGGACTTCAGCAAGGAGTTCCCCTTTGAGTTCGCCATTCAGTCCTATGGCTACACCAAGTTGAATGTGATGTACACCAACGATACGGACTCGGTGAAGCTCTGCCTCGCCTCAGTCCTATGGCTGCACCAGGTTCTGGAGCATTCGCCCGTTTCATCGGTAGCGCAGACTGCACCTTCGCTACGGTGGAGAGAAGGAAGAACGCGACGATTCAGCCATCTGGTGCAACAAGCTTGTCGACATCCAGAAGCAATACAAGATCATCAGCAACGGGCGGGAGAAGGACTCCGTGGTTGACCTCGCTGAGACCATCATCGACCCCTGATACGCCAACATGAAAGAAGACGACCTGAACACGTGGGAGGTACCACTGAATATAGCCTACATAACCTACGCGGCCAAGGACGCATACGCATGCTACGACATGTACAAGCAGATCTTGGACATGAGGGCATGTCTGCTTCCCATAACCGACGAGTACACGGACAGCCGCAGCGTCATGATCAAGCGTGCCAGGAAGGTCTAGATGTTGTACTTTATCTGTTTATAAGCACCTTTATCATCTGAGTGTTCCATGGATTAGCCTATGTGTCGTAATTATCTCTTTTGTCCGAAATATTTCTTTTAAGAACCCATTAACCTGATTGCTTTTGTAGTGGCTATTTGCTTATGTATGTAAACTAGTTCACTTGTCCGTAAAAAACTAGTTCACTCGACTGCCGTCCTTCCTCCCAACATATTCCCCTCCTCAGGTGGACCCAGCAGGTCTCTGAATTTTCTCCCACTTTCTTTTTCGATGTAAACTGAGTTTTCTCCCAGTACTTTCCCCTAGAACCAACTCAACTGTCCCACGTCTAGCCTAAAAAATAATAACACCCCACATACTATTAACTCATCAAATTAAAATTATATTTTATTTCGTAAGTTGAAAGTTCTTACAAAATAATAATAATAATTGTTTATATATAACTTGGCAAGTTAACTCCTAGTGATTGCGTACATAAGCTTGCAAAGATTTTACTGACGTGCAATCATGTGTTTATGTTTTTATAACATTTCTCCTTCTAGCCCAACATGATATTTTCACCCAGCCCAGCAAGTCCGCGGATTTCGAGGAAAATGCAAATGGGATTTAAACGGGCTGCATAGATGCTACATCATTGTTTCACCTAGCCCACCAAATGGACTTAAAAAACAAATGGACTGGCTGACATGTGGGCCAGTAGGTCGAAGCCTAAGAAGGCGTTGGATTTACATCCAACGGCCGACATTCTTCTTCAATCTCTCGTCTTCTTCCCCCAGCGCTGCCGGAACCGCCTGCTCCAGCCTTCGACGTCCAGCGGCGTTGTTTTGCGCTCCTCAGTGAAACGCTACCCCACCGATGGCCAGGCCATCCCTCCACTCCGCACCTCCTGTTATTCTCTACTGAGTGTAGGCCCACCCCGCACCCGAACCAGTCAAGTTTCCCACTCCTCTCCGTGTGCGACTCCACTGCCGCATCTTCCCCATCTCCGGGCCGTTCTAGTCTAGAGCCTCGCCGTCGTCCACCGCCTCGGTGCGCTCGGTGCGGCGTGGTCAACATACGAGAGTCATAAGAAGAGGACTGTACGTGGAGAGCCTGATGACTGGGACCCACGAGGTCCATGGTCGCACGCAAGGAAAGTTCATCCTTATTACGCACTATACGTGCACTGTACGTGGGAAGGGCTTTTGTATTTCGTGAAAAAAAGTTCCCCCCGCTGACAGGTCGGACCCACCAGCTATATCTTCGCACGCAAGGAAGTGCCTCCTTATTACGCACCAAAAAATGAATACCCCCGCTAGCTGGGACCCACCATAGTGGGTGGCTGACTTGTGGGCCTACTAAGTTAACAAGGATGGAGGGCTTTGTCAACTTAGTCAATATGAACGATTCTAGCTCCAGTGACCGTAGGATGTCCATCCAACGGCCGTAGTGCTTCTTCAACCTCTGGTCTTCTTGCTCCAGCCGCCCAAAGCAGCGCCGGTCGTGCCGCGTGCTCCTGCCTCTCATGGACGGGTGTGATGCCGCGGAGGCCTCACCGCCCCCTACTACTCCCACCGCTAGCCCAGGGTATCCCTCTACTCACCCACACCCCCTGTTATTCTGCGGCGACAGCAGCCTCACACCGCAGCTGAACCAGTGAACCCTCGTACTCCTCTCCGCGTGGGTATCCACTGCCGCATCTTGCCTGGCTCCGCGTCGTCCCCTTCCTAGGCGTCGCCGTCGTCCACTGCCTTGGTGCTCTCGGTGCGGTGTGGTCAATGTGGTCAACGACTGACTTCCATCGGAAGAGTACTGTACATGGAGAGGCTGACAGCTGGTTCCACGGCCACAACCCAGTTTTTTTGTGATTTGCCAAGTAAGTCGCTTTGTCAGGCCTGTTGGGCTGCAAATCTTTCAAGACGAGGAGAGCTTCATTCGGCTGGCTGAGAAAATGGCCTATTAGTAATGAGAAATGGGTTGTACATTTTTAAAACACATCAAACCGGCAATTAGTTTCAAATATCTTTTTTTCATTTCGAGATTTTAAATTACATTAATTTTTATGCGTGGTGAATTTGTTGGATTTTATATTGATATACATTTATTTTTAAAACCAGTTTGAATGTGAGTCGAAATTTCGGGATTAAAAACAGTTCGGACCGCACCGAAATATGCAAAATTTCATATAATTTTTTAACCGTGGCCACAATATGGGCTATAATGCTAACAAAAAGAATATGGGCTCCAAAAAACCTTAAGAGTTAGCAAATGGGCTATAAATTATTAGAAATAATGGAAGATGGGTTGTATGATGCTTTCCACAGATTTGAGGCTTTCCTAAAAAAAGGTTGACGCACAAGCAGTGACTGTTGGATGTCCATCGAACGGCCGTCGTGCTTCTTCAATCTCTGCTCTTCCTGCTCCAGGCGCTCAAACAAGCGCTAGCGGGACTGCCTGCTCCCTCCTCCCCGTGGCCGACTGTGCTGCCGCGCATGCGTCACCGCCCCACCATACTCCCATCGCTGGCCTAGCCATCCCTCTACTCACCCACACCTGCTGTTATTCTCCGGCGACGGTAGACGAACCAGTAAACCCTCGTACATTCGTACTCCCTCCACGTGGGAAACAACTGCCGAGTCTTCCCTGCCTCCGTGTCGTTCCCTTGCTAGGCCTCGCCGTCGTCCACCGCCCTGGTGCTCTCGGCGCGGCCTGGTCAACGTGGTCAACGACCGACATGCATCTGAAGTGGACTGTACGTGGAGAGGCCGACAGCTGGGTCCATGGCGGCACGCAAGGAAATGCCTCCTTATTATGCGCAAAATAATGATTCCTCCACCTGACATCAGGGACCACCTAAAGGGCCTCTATATTTCGTGAAAAAAACGTTACCGCCGCTGACAACTCGGACCCACCAGCTATATCTTCGCACGCAAGGAAGTGCCTCCTTATTACGCACAAAAAAATGAATACTCCCCCTGTTCGCTGGGACCCAGTATAGTGGGAGGCTGACTTGTGGGCCTACTAAGTTGACGGGGACGGAGGGCTTTGTCAACTTAGTCAATATGCATGATTCTAGCTCCAGTGACCGTACGATGTCCATCCAACGGCTGTAGTGCTTCTTCAACATTTGGTCTTCTTGCTCCAGCCGCCTAAACCAGCGCCGGTCATGCCTCGTGCTCCTGCCTCCCGTGGCCGGCTATGATGCGGCGGAGGCCTCACTACCCCCTACTACTCCCACCGCTGGCCAGGCCATCCCTCTACTCACCCACACCCCCTGTTATTCTACGGCGACGGCAGCCTCACACTGTAGCGACCAGTGAACCCTCGTACTCCTCTACGCGTGGGCATCCACTGCGGCGTCTTCCCCGGCTCCGCGTTGTCCCCTTCCTAGGCCTCGCCGTCGTCCACCGCCCTGGTGCTCTTGGCGCGGCGTGGTCAATGTGGTCAAGGAACGGCTTCCATTGGACGTGGACTGTACGTGGAGAGGCTGACAGCTGGGTCCACGGCCGCAGCAAGGAAGTGCCTCCTTATTACGTGCAAAATAATTATTCCTCCACCTGACAGCGGGGACCTATCGGACGGGCCACCGTATTTCGTGAAAAAAACGTTTGCCCCTGACTGCTGGGACCCACCAGCTACATCTTGGCATGCAAGGAAGTGCGTCCGAGCAAAAAAAATGATTCGCCCCCTGACTGCTGGGACCCACCAGCTACATCTTCGCAGGCAAAGAAGTGCCTGACAGTCGGGCCCCACCTGGTCGAAGCGTACGCAGCGTTGTCATTCTGGTCGCGAACGTGCACGTACATATATACTGGTGGATGTAGAGGCGCACACGTGTCGTAGTAGAGGCGCGTACGTGTTGTAGTAGAGGCGCGCATGTAGCATGTACATGTACGTACAACGGCCAGGGTGCAAGAAAGAAAATACGGCCACGTATGTGTACATATGGGCGGGGTCTCGAACGCCTACTCGCGCATACGTACAGCCAGGGCTCGTGTACATGGCTGGGTCGGAACGGAGAAACAGCACCATCGTCGTGTTCATGGGGAGGCAACAGAATGCGTCGTGTTCATGGGGAGGCAACGGAATGCTCGTGTTCATCGGGAGGCAACGAAACGCATGGGAGCCAACCGGCTGGGTTGAAACGGAATGCGTGGTCGTGTTCATCGGGAGGGCTTGGACGGAACAGGCGATGGAAACGAGGCGTGGCGTACCGCACAACGGAGGAAATGAACCTCCTACGTTCGGAACGGGGTCCTGTTGATCGGGAGATGTCTGGCGTACCGCAAAACGGAGGAAACGGACCTCCTACGGTTGAAACGGGGGTCCTGTTGATCGGGAGGGGTGTGGCGTACCGCAAAACGGACGAAACGGACCTCCTACGGTCGAAACGGGGGTCCTGTTGATCGGGAGGGGTGTGGCATACCACAAAACGGACGAAACGGACCTCCTACGGTCGAAACGGGGGTCCTGTTCATCGGGAGGTGTGTGGCGTACCGCAAAACGGGACTCCACGGGATACTGCTCATCTCCACCGTTGACCTCCTCCAGCCTCCATGGGCTACCGTCGACCTCCTCCAGCCTCCACGGGCTCCTGTTCATCCAGCCTCCACCGCGCGCTACTCCACCGGCTACTGTTCAACCACCCCTCCACGGGCACCCCTCCACCGTCTACTATTCATCCAGCCCTCCACACCATGGGGTCCTGTTCAACCACCCCTCCACGGGCACCCCTCCACCGTCTACTGTTCATCCAGCCCTCCACCACACCACGGGGTTCTGTTCATCCAGACGCAACGCCACCGCTCACTATTCATCCAACCGCCCCCCCCCCCCCCCCCCCCCCCCCCCCCCGCAATGCTCACTGTTCATCCCAGAGGCAGCATCGATCGGCTTCAGTTAGCAGCAGTAGCGAAGGAATCGCTCGATCGGGTTCAGTTAACAGCCATCGATCGATCGCTCGGGTTCAGTAACGCGTAGCCTGCAGTGCAATCACCTGGGTTCAGTTAGAGCCCAACGCCTCGCTCGGGTTCAGTTAGAGCTAACGCCTCGCACACACGTGCGTACGTGTACGAGAGAAACGCGCATGGCTCGGCCCCCGACCTCCCACCGTAACCGGGAACTCGCCGAAATTTTCCTCGCCCTCGCTTCTACCACGGTTTTTCCCGTCATGGACGGCCCAAAGAATGTCATGCAGCTGCATCTCCGGCCCTCCCAGGACGAAAAGCCCATTTTCTGTCATGATTTTTTGTCATAGAAGTAGGAGCCCACCACATCTATGATGATAGCGGGTTTGGTAACAATTATCGTCATAGAAGTGTCATATGTATGAAAGAAAAAAATTTCCGTTCGGCCCAAAATGTCACGGATGTGTCTTTTTTTGTAGTGCATCTGTATTGAAATACAACCATTCAAAGCATGGCATGAAGGTGCAAAACCAAGTACACGTATGGCCAGTCCATCAATGCACTTCCTCTTGGCATATTACTGACATGTGGGACTGGAGTGTGAGCAAACTGATCTCAATTGACAGCAAAATGGCCAACCCGCCGTTCCTTGAGAGATACGAGGAGCAAGAACACACAAACGGGCTCGCATGGAGGCCAAGATATATTCGAGCATGGTTGATCGATATCATCATTACATGTTCGAAGTTTTTTAACACTACTTTATCAGAGATTAAAATAAATGTGTACTTTATCAGAGATTAAAATAAAATAAGAGTACAGATGCTCCACCATGTGGTTCTAGTAGTAGTACTACTCGTACAACTATAAACCTTGTGCTTGACTCTTCGCCTCTTCGTGAAGTCGAACAATGATGGTACTCCGCATGTTGGGTACTACAATGTATGCCTATGGCAATCTGACACTGAATGAACTACTGCATGTCCACCGCTTGGGCGAGGGTAGGTTGCATTAGTCAAAAGTTGTAAGCGAGCTTCACCTTGTCCTGCAAGCTTCTCCTCGTTCTGCGAGTTGACGGGACACACCAAAAAGTAGTGCTGGTCCATACTTCCTCCTTTCCGGTTAATATGGCTTAATATTTTTTGTGGGTAAATGAGAGAGCTTTATTCATATATAAGCATTCTTAGGACGATCAGCCAAGAGATTGGTCTCTAGGAAGCAAGGCACCCAGCAAAAAAGAAGAAGGAAGCGAGGTGTTTCATCAAGCCAGCTGTTGGCCACATTCAAAGTGATGTAAGCATGGTTCGCACAAAGATGCACCGCAAGGTTTGCTGACCTGTTTACATGCTGAATAACAAAAAAAGAGGAAATAGTACCGAGTGCTACTATTTGTAAAAGGATCTGACCCAGAATTAAGCGAGAATTGTGGCGAGTGTTCCATGCAATCAACTTCCATTATCACATGTGAGAACCCTCTAAGAGAACCAAATGTGTTGAATATTGCTTTATCACATTTTTAAAATATAAAAAGAGTGCAGACGCTCCTCCATCCGGTTCCTAGTATAGTATAGTACATGCCTCTATAGTAGTAGTACTAGTACTAGTAAACTTTGCGCTTGGCTGTTCGCCTCTTCGGGAAGTCGAACAATAATACTAGTACTAGTATAGTGTATGCTTCTGGCAATCTGACAACGAATTAAATGTTGCACGTCCACCGCCTGAGCGAGGGAGAGCTTGCATTAGTCAAAAGTTTCTCCTTGTCCTGCGAGCCACCGCACGCAAGCTTCTCCCGTCCTGCAAGCTTCTCCTTGTTCGGCAAGTTGACGGGACACATCAAAGTAATGCTAGTCCATACTGCCTCCTTTCCGGTTAATATGGCTTAATTTCAAACGAGATAAATACACTGTCTGTCACTGTATATTTGTAAAAATATGGTTAGTGGACTTCATAATACACTCATTGCGCTCAATATATACATTTTTCGGTGTTTATACGGTCACTAGCTCACCCTGGTTGCGTATGTGTGTACATGCACGTGTAGGTTGAGCACTTGAGCATGACCGTGTGTGTTCCGTCGTGTGCTCGGACATCCATGCATTAGGGCGTCGCGCGTGTTTTTGTGTCCATGTGTACGTGTGACTGTTGCATGCATGCACGAGGTTGTAGTCCCTTACATTCACATGTTCATAAGTCAATGCTTTGTCAAAACGTTTGTAACGCCCGTATGTAACCTGCCATATTTGTATTCCAACTCTTGCCATTTCCGGCACTAAGTTATGATATTCCTCGTTGTTGGGTTTTGTCTTCGTGTTGCTTTTGCCTTTGTCATGCATCTCATATCATGTCATCATGTGCATCGCATTTGCATACGTGTTCGTCTCATGCATCCAAGCATTTTCCCCGTTGTCCGTTTTGCATTCCGGCGCTCCTATGTCCTCCGGTGTCCCCTTTTACCTCTTTTCGTGTGCAGGTGTTAAACATTCTCGGATTGGACCGAGACTTGCCAAGCGGCCTTGGTTTACTACCGGTAGACCGCCTGTCAAGTTTCGTGCCATTTGGACTTCGTTTGATACTCCAACGGTTAACCGAGGAACCGAAAAGGCCTCGTGTGTGTTGCAGCCCAACACCTCTCCAAAGTGGCCCAAAACCCCCTCCATCATCTCGGTCGTTCGATCACGATCGCGCGGCCGAAAACCGTGCTCAATTTGGAGCCTCCTAGCTCCTTCTATATATAAAAAGGCACCTCCACCAAAAATCCCGGATCCATTCCACCTAACCCTAGCCCCGTTCCCCTCCGCGCGCCGAACACGTCCGTTTCGCGCCGGACACAATTGCCGCCGCCACTCCCACGCCGACACGTGGCGCCGCGCCCACTTTGCCACCTCCCGCCGCCGCCGGCCTGCGGGGCCCGCGTCAGGCCCGCGGGGCCCGTTCCCGCCGCCGCGCGCCCGAGGCGCCCGTTTCCTCGCCGCGCCGCCCGAGCACCGCCCCGCTCCGCCTCGCCCGTGCCAGTGCCGCCTCGCTCGCCGCCTCTGCCGCCCGGCCGCCGCGCCGCCCCGACGCCTTCGCAGCTCCGGCGCCACCCTCCACGACCTCGTGCCGCCCGCTCCAAGCTCCGGCGAGTTGCCCCGGCCTCTTCTTCCCGACGACTCCGTCAAGTCCCGGCCACCACAGCCACTGTTCCGGCGAGATTTCAGCGAACCTTGGGAAGCATGCCCCAGATCCAGATCTGAGAAACCCTAAACGGTTGACTTTTGTCCCAGTTTGCATTATTTTTAGCATATTTCATCATGCCATAACTTTGCATTCGTGGCTCCGTTTTGGGTGTGTAGCATATCAAATTGTTCGTCTCGATGTGAACTTCATTTCATTCCATTGCACCATGTTCATTTGAGTTCAAGTTGATGCCCTAAATGCTGTTTCAAGAGTGCTATGCAATGTTAGTTTCAGTTTCTTAACAGATTATGGACATTTGTCATTTTTGCCATGTTTAATGTGTGCCTCCTATGAACTTGATCCCTACATGTGTTTTGTTGTATGCCATGCCATCTTTATAGGGTGTATGCCATGTATTTTTGTGATCTTTGTGGTGACTAGCACAAGCATGCAAAGTAGCTCTCGTAATGTTGCTGATTTCAGGGACTTAGAATTCTTCTAAGTCATTTCCCTGATAATATTTTTATGCCATGTATTCATGTTGCTACAGAGTGATCCATGCCTCTTTTGAGCATGTTCAGTAAGGATGTTTTTGAGATATTGTTATGCTCTATCCATCCATGTCTTTGTGTGCAATTATGTAGTACCCTAGCATGACTCAATCATGCTCTACTTTTGCTATATAATGTTGCTGGCAGATTGTTTACATGTTATTCAATTTTGCCGAGGTTGTTGTAGTCGATCCTTGCAATCCATGAGAGTGTTCTTGCCATGGTTAGCTTATTTATCATGTCATCTTGCTGGGTGTATGCTTAGTTTGTCATACAATGCCTTGTGGTGAGTGCATCGAGCTCGTAAACATGCCTAC